>NW_020884928.1:2663585-2756676 GCF_003945725.1 Corapipo altera
GTGTGTGTGTGTGTGTGTGTGTGTGTGTGTGTGTGTGTGTGTGTGTGAGTGAGTGTGTGATGCAGTATCTTTGACTGGAGAGGCTGATAAAGGACTCCTGTCTAAGCACACATAACATTCACTTATAGGTTAGTAACTGTTAGGAAAGTAGCTGTATCGTAGCATCACAGAAGGAACCTCTGGAGCTGTTTAGTCCAGTGCCTGGCACAACACAGGCCATATCATTCTGTTAAAACTAAGCTTGATGAATACACTTTAGCTTTGCCCAATAGCCTTGGGACTAGGGCACTCTGGAGAGTTCAGGTTTGTCCCCTGCTGTATCCAGGGTGGCACTAACCCATAAATCTCCCTCTGGACAGGTCTACAATGACCTAGTTGTAGGCTACAGAAGCATAGGGGCATCTTCTTGTGTGGAAGCTATGCTGCTAACAGAAAAGAATCAAGCTGCGTATTTTGCATGAGTGGATTAAACAGCTCTGGGAAATGCTGCCAGGTATTGGAAAGTCAGTGTTTACTCTTAAATCCTCTAAATGGGCAATTGTGTGGCTATGACCTCCTGTTGCCCCAAACAGTTCTCCTATTTGATCTGGGAGCTAGTGCAGGCCAGGGACTTCTCCTCACTGTCAGTTTGCATATGGTCATCTCATTTTGGAAGTTAGAAAAGTTTAGAGGCATGGACCTGGCTTGTTCTCTGCCATGAGACGTCAGGGCCAGGCAGTGGCCAGACATCTTGTTTACTTACATACTGTCTTAGGTGGTGTGCGTGAGAGGAAGCATGATTCACTCCTTGAGCTCACTGTCAAGATTGTCCTGAACTCTTGTCTCTCTCTCTCTCTCCTGGGTAGTTCCTGCATTTTATTAGACAGTTGGTTGCTAAACTGTAGCAGTAGAAGCTGTGATCACACATACAGATATACTAGTCCAGGCTAAATCCATAAACTCTGGGTTGCAAAGTCAAACCCTTACTTGCCATTGCTTCCTTTTTTTTGCAACCCAGTAAAGTTTCATTTTCAGTTCATACCCAATAGGATCTTTGTTCCCATTCATAAACATTTAGAATTGACAGTCTGAGTGCTTTCCTGGGAAGTGGTAATTGCCTTATCTCTTTAGTCAGAGAAGATTATTGAACCCTTGCTTCCCACTGCCAAGGTGAGCACAGGAAGAAGTAGGAGCTTATATGAAATCAACAAATAGTGTATCCTTCTCTGTGGCATTTTAAAGGAAAATAGAGCACACTCCATTTTGTGGAGGAGGTGTGCATTGGAAATACCAGGTAGATCACTTATCAAAGAGACTTAAATAGGGACATGACTGTCACCTGAATCAAAGCAGGTGTAGAGAATGAGGTTACATACTCCTCAGCCTTACAGGCTTGCTGGTCTGCACAAGTCCAAGGAGATGGCTGGGGGTCTATTTTGTTAGCTGAATGTGGTTTTTGGAGTGACAGTTTGGGTGCAGACACTTATGTATGCATGTCTCTGGTGTCTCTTCTTAAGTACTTCCCCAATCTATCCCTGCCAAATAAAGAGCAGTAGCCCACATGAGTACCTGCTGTGTCCACAATGGTATGTTGTCTGTCTTGTACATGACATAGCCTGAAGTGTCTGGTGTTGTGGCTGGAAGACTGTGTGGTAATGCTGTAAGCCATGAAGCTAGCCAGGATTTGAAACATTAGATTCTTAAAAAGTAAGATGGCTGTATTTACATCTATATCTAATAGTCAACAGAATCAATTTGGTTTTAAAGCGTTTGCTTAGGCCCTTGCAAATGGAAATGCTTGCCCAACTCTTTTTAGGATTTTACCTTTCAAAATCTTGGCTGGAATTCTGAGTACATGTGAAAGAACAAACTGAGCCTTCGAAACATGGCAATCAGCCATTACCAGTTGCTGAGAGCCCATGCGACGAAAGTGGTGCCAAGACCTGAGCTGTGAAACAGTTCAGCTCAGTAGCAGTCATCACCTGCAGCTGCTTGTCAACTTGTTGAATCTAATGTGATAATGAGAAATGCATTGGTCTTGACATTAAATACTTGTGCAGACATCCAGAGAGAGGATGTTTAGGAAGTTTAGGGGTGCGAAAACAGAGATGAGGGATGAAAGGTTTGTTTTTGTGCTCATGGCAAACTTCAGTGAAATTTAAGGAACTGACAAGGTAATGATTGGGTAACAGATGATAATGAGTCTATTTGGTATTGCTAAGCTGTACAGGCTAAGAAAATTACCATATTCTTTTGAGAATGGGATATGGCTTTAGAAGACTGTTGAAAAGCATCACTCTTTGGCATGCAGACCAAGTTGTGCTGTTGAAACGGAAGTTTTTGTAATACAGATCTAGCCCCTTGCCCCTAGGAAAACGGGAAGAGTGAGAGTACCTGTTTGAGTCCTTTTGGTTTAAACCACCATCCAATCAACTAAGATGAAATAATAGAACAAGGTTTATGCAATTTAGGTTTTTTTTCTACAACAGAACGTTTTTTCTGAATTTTGCATTTCTTGAAGTCATGCAACTGTGTAGTTAAGTTTTCTTCGTGAATGAATAAAGTAATTTAAGTAAATTCTGTCAATATAGGATGATCACCATGAAAATGATACTTTTGGTCAGAAAGCTCTGAGTTGTTTTAGAATGAATAAAGTGTAGCATCAAATCTCCATATATAAACACATTTTTTAAAACTTCTGCATTTAGTTTAAAAGGATCTGGGAAATACAGTAATTTTTCAAGTTTCATTTTTAATGTTATTACAGTCAAACAAAACCAGCTGATACTGGACTATTTCTGCTCTTCAAGGTGGTGAAAATCTTTGAAAATGTTTGTTTTGAGGTTTCCAAAGATCATGCTACAAAGAGCAAGAAATCTTACAAAATTTATTGAAAGGATATCAAGCATAGATATTGTGGACTGGATTCACTCTCATCCACAGATAATTTCACACATGACTAGAATTAACACACATTTACCTCTGAACACATCCCTGTGTGGCTGATTGCCCACTTCTGATAAAATTTCAAGCAGCAAGATTTTTGATGTTGACATTCTAAAACTTTTCATAATACTGTCTCTTTAGATACCCATATACACGTTGTTTTAGTCTTTTTATTGGGCACCAAGTAGCTTTTTTTTTTTCAAATCTTCTAACTATTTCTTTTTCCAAAAGCCACAGCTGTAGCTTGTTAACAACATCTTGGAAAGACATGGTTACTAAACACTATTTAGTATGTCTAGTCTACACTCATTGTATTGAATTTAATTGCTTTGTGTTTATATTAAGTAATTAAGCAAGAATTAAAATGATTTAAAATATTGTGTATTTTATGGGTGTTCTGTGAACTCACAAAACTATTATAGATACTGCATATGCTGTAGATACTAGGTTTTAGATGTTCTGTAGCTGGATTATTAGTACCAATAACATAATTATTACTATATTGTTTCTGGAGGTGTTCGTAATATGCTGTTTGTTTGCAAGCAGAGTAAGAAATGCAGCGATTTCAGCTATAGCCCTTGAAAATCTCTTGGGCTCAAGATGTTGCTAACACGCTACAATCCTAACTGATGGAAGAAAAAAAGCATGTTTGATATTTGGTGTGAGAGAGAGAATCCAAAGCTAACAGGAAATTTATTGGCTTCTGTTCACATAGGTCCATACTCTGGCAATTGTGATTCACTTGGGATTTAAGCAAATCTCCGCATGCAAACTAAAATTCCATTGAATCCACAGAGTTGTTTGTAAAATGTGTTTTCAGGTCTTTGAAGCTTTTGATCTGCATTCAAGTGAAATTTGAGCCAACTTTGACATGTGGCTTCCAAACTCTTGGGTGAATGTGAGCTTACTTTGTGGAACCTGATAGTAGAGCTGCAGCACTATGAAAACTGGCTTAGGACTGTTTCACAGCACGTAAAGTTAAGCATGGCTTGAGGCTGCAGTGTGCTACACTTGATTTAATCAACAAATTTTTCCAAGTTTTTTTTTTTTAAATTTTTCTGCTTAGAGAAGAGCACTAAAACATTGGACTAAATGTGATGTCTCAAAAATAACCAAACTTATCAAGTGTCTGAAGCAGGAGTTAAGTAGTCAGTGTTTGATCTACTCGAGGCTGGGACTAGATAATGCTTTTGTTCGTATGCACTGGTCGCTGCCAATAGACAAGGAAGAAAAAAAATTACATCACAGGAAAATAAAAAGGAGATTTAAAGAAAGTGTGAAGGAGAGCAATTTCTTAACCGTACTGTAACTATTCAGTCCACCTTCAAGCCCTGTTAATTCACCCTAAATCAAGCACTAAACATATGGTGTGCACAGATGGCTCATGCAGCTGCTCAGGCCTAGAATCCAGGTGGGTGTTTCTCTGAAGTTTTATCATATTTTTTTTTAAATTGCGTTCCAATTTTTAGTGAGAAAGTTCCTGAGAATGCAGTAATAAAAAATGCTGGGCAATAGACAGTATTCTCATTTGGGGCTTACTTGCATTGTTCTTTGGTGTCAGGCCCTTGACCTGAAATAAGGACCCTCAGGGCACTTTTCTCATTGGGTATTTCAGTGTGCTGTTCAGACTCTTACACATTTGCTTAACATATATCCTGTACACAGGTGCTGAGATTCCTATACTAGCTCACCACACACACAAGGAACAACACTAGATTTATTTCCCTAGACGAGAAGATACCAGTGACAAAGGACTAACAACAGAGCAGGTGGCCAGTGGGAGTTCTTTGAATCAGATAAAAGTTATTTAGAGATTTTGTAAATGCTAAGTGTTCATTCCAAAACTAAGTGATGCTTCTGGGCAGTTTTTTTTCCCTTTGTAGAGCAGCAGACTGAATCAAATATGTCCTAAGAAACACATGATCATACTGGGTTGCCTTGTCCTTTCTCTGTAGATGACTCTGTTCTATTCTCAGCCAGTAAATTACTTGATATAAATTGTGGATGGTAGAAGACTTTCTTACTGAGACTTCCTGCATCATCACCCCCAACTTGATTCTTGCCTTCTCTGCAGGACTCTCTTTCACATTTAGAAGTGTATCTGAAGGAGATCTGTAATTGTTCTCTCTATATATCCTTGTATCTTTCTCATTACACTGGTATTGCCTATTTTGTTACCCTTGCTTGGGTTACGTGAAAGAGTCACTAGCGCTGTGCTGTCTGAATGATCAGTCTCACAGAGCTGGAACCAAGCTGCTCTGCTTGCAGTGGGCTGCGGCCTGGAGGGATGCTGCATTCTAGTTCACTGAGGCACTGTGGTCTTAAAGTGGTGGCTGGCTAAAGGCTTTAGAAGCACAATTAGATTAAATATATATCTGATATTATCGTTATTGAAATAGAGTAGCACCTTTTACTATGCGTTTATGTTTTGTTCAGATAACTGCTCTTAAGATTAAAAAACTGAAGTCCAAAAATTGCAGTCTTCAGGATCTCACTGAGAAGCTGCCTACTTCTAGAGCTCTCTGAATAAAATACACAGTCAAAGTCACTAGTAAGAATGTGTAACAGAACTAGTTAAACACCCATTTTCTCCTCACTCTCTGGACTTGAGAATCTTGATCAAAGGAAGGGTTCTTCCTGAAGTTCAGAAAATGATAAGCAAAGCAGGGTTGATCTAATAATTTTCTGATATCAAAAGAATCATTCTGCTTCTCTTCACCTTACTTGCTCTGTGTGCAGCCTTACAACCTGTACTCTGCACTGTTTCTGGAGTTTGTCCATGTTGATTCATTTCACTGAATTTGGCAGAAAACTAACAGCAATAAAACAAGTATTTTACTGATTTCAGCTGATCACTGGGGGACAAGATAAATGTCAGAACTGGAAGAAGAGAGAGGAGAAGAGGAAGGAGAGTAGGGTTAGGACCATCATTCATGGGAGCAGTTGGCAAGTAAATCTGAAGTTGTCTCAGCTGCCTCACTAAAGCTCATCTTACAGAGATGAGGCCTCAGAGATGGATGGCATCGAGGACCTGAAGTGTTTCTCTATTAGCTAACTTGGTTTACTTCATACTTTGTTTTTGAGGATCTAATTCTGAGGTGCTTTTCTTCCTCTACTCATCGATGGTATATAGGAATTTCTATCATATAAGTTAATGTTAGGCAATGTGCTGCTCAACTTTGCAGTTCTCAACTCCATCCCAGATCTGTGCCTACCTTCTCTGTGGGGGTGGACAATGAAGTCTTCTTTGGTCTTCTCTGAGGCAAAATGCATGTAGATTAAAATTTAATTCATGCTTTTCCTGAGTCTGCAGGGGATTAGTAGAAAAAGGACAAACAAACCAGAGAGAGGAGATTGCTTGGTATAAATAAAAAAAAATAAAATAGCTAAAAGCAAGGAAGTTATCCTCCAGCTGAAGATCTTATCTCTTTTATTTAATTTTTGGCTCAAACCATTCAGATTGGGATTTTTGTTTACCGGTATTTAAACAGGCTTATCTACACTGCAATTTTAAACATTTCTTAATTGAAAACTTAAGGAAGACCTCAAGATCCAGGCTTTTGTTAATTTAATGTGAGTCCTTTTAGATGAAATCACTTCTAGTTGAAATTGCTTCAAAATATGGTTTCTTTTAGCTCTTCAGTAGAATTTAATTAAGTGGCTCAATCTAAAATACTGAATGTATTTATCTCACAGTAAACATTTTGATTATCCCCTTCAAAATAAAACACTTCTCTAAAGAAAAGATGAAAAGACAGCTGTATGACTATAGTGTAATAATAATTGAGGTGATTCGTAGACTCTTTGTCAGGCATGGCATTTTCCTGCCTGGATGGCTTCCTATAAATACATTGTCATTGCTGTAACAAAACCCCTTTCTAGTCTAACCTAGTTCATCATGGACCAGGGGAATATGCATTATAGGAAGTCTTCCAAACCTGGAATTGTTAGTTGTGAAAGAAATGAAAGATACAGGAAGGCACTTTAGGTGAAATGTTTTGCTGCAGAATAATAGAATCCAGATACTGTTGAGCATATAAGACTTCAGATCGTAAGTGACCTTGTTAAATTAGAAAATAGAAGGTTTGTTGTCTACTTTTACAGTAATATTGTAATGTACCATAGGGAAATTTTAGTCACAAAATTTTATCTCAAATAAATACTGTCATTATTGTTTTACTTCTGTTTATACCACTTTTTTCTTTTTAAATTGAATTGACAGTGTTTTATGAATTTATCTATGAAAATAAATTAAGATGAAGAATGTGCAGTGTGTGAGAGGCATTAGGGGTGTGTATGTACTGAGCATTTATGTGTCTATGATGAGATGAAAGGACACTAAAGTTATTTAGAATCTTGCAGCTCAAGAATTATTTTTGATTCTTGCTTGCTCAATTTCTAATTCACATTTTAGGATTATTAAAGAGGTAACTTTCAGTACAAGATTCATATACACTTTTTGACCTTGAGATTAGCTCAGTTGCTTACAACATGATGCTAAAAACACGAAGGTTTTGGGTTCAATCCCTATATGGGCTATTAACTTAAGAGTTGGACTTGATAATCTTTGTAAGTCCCAACTCAGAATATTCTGTGAAATTTCTCTGTGAAATTTAATGTCTAACACGGGATCTGAGATACATTCGGATTTTTAATCTGCTTTGTACAGATTTGAGAAGAAAAAGACATAAGAGTTCAAAGGATCATAATTATATTCATGTGATAGTGCTTTAAGTGTGTGTTGATAAAGCATCTATGCATACTGAGTTTCAGGACAAAATATCTCAAAAAATATCAATACTGAACATGAAATAAAAGCTTTCATCTCAAAACTAAGTTCAGTTCTTTTTGAACCTTTGCGAGAGCTTAGCAGACTTCTCCTCATTATATTTGTCTTTCTATATATCTGCTTTTGGACTATTTCCAAACAACTGGAAGTCTAAAATACAATACCTTCTCTCCTGAGGTTTGCAGCCCAACTTTGCTCACTTCAGAGTATAAGAGGGCTCTGACTTGATTTTTAAGAAGAATAATGGTTTAGATGAGAAAAAATATTTTTGTGTGCCTATACAACCCAAATTTTAGCTTAGTTTAGGACTCTAAACACATTTATTCATCCAGAGTATAGGCAGAATATAAAGTGGTGATTGTACAAAAGACTCAGGAATCAGTGATTCTAGGCACACCCATGGATTTAGACTAGCTTTTCAACCTCTCAGCACTAATTTAAAAATAAACCACAAATGTTCTTTATGCTACCTAGTTACATTCTATAAGTTAATGATGGCTTCAAAGCACTATGCAAAGCTGCAGACCATTTGGATTTATTCCCCAGAAATGTTATTGAGCTGAGGTGGCAGTGAATGGCTCAGCATTTTGTTTTTGTGGTCAATGAATGAAGTCTGATGAAACTTTGCAAATAGGAATACATGACAAGAGGGTACAGAGGGACTATCAGCACTAGTGCCAAAGCTTGGATGCTGGCATACACTCACATAAAAGCAATGCTTGCAAGTGCTGCTGTTGGCTACAAAGGAATTTCTAATCCCATCTGAAGTTCATCCACAACCTTGCAGTAGAATAACAAAGTAACCTTCTAGCAAAAGAGCTAATCACCTTTGGGACAACAAAATGTAAATAAAGAAATGCTCTTAAAAAATTATGATTGAAGCCCATAGGCTTTAAGGACTTGGCAGCTAGCTTTACAAACAAACAGAAACTGATACAAGTGTGTCCCTTGGGCTGGGAATTAAATTTATAATGACTCAGATTAATTCCTTTGCTTTTAATATAAATCTCAAGACTGCATAATAAGGTGTACTTAGAATCATTGAGTCGTTTACATTGGAAAAGACCTCTAAGATCATGGAGTCCAACAGAGCGCTGCCAAGTCCATCACTGAATCATGTCCGTAAGTGCTGGGATGGTGACTCAACCACTGTGGCAGACTGTTTCACTGCTTGGCAGCCCTTTCTGTGAAGAAATTTTTCCTAATATCCAATCTAACTCAAGTTGCAGTGCAGCTGCGCCGGAACAAGTTGTTTTCTGTAGAGTTAATGAGCAGAAAGGATATCCTCCATGCAGAAAACCATCATGTTTTCTACCTCACTACCTACTTCAGATCCTTTGATGACTGAAAAAGTATTAGGAAATGTGTAGAAGCTTATTAAACGGGACATACTGGCGTGAAGGATAATACTGCTGAATTCCCTATTTCTGCCACAAGAGAGACATAAATTGGATAGTTCTATAAAATTTGAGGTTGCTTCCTGTAAAATACACACAAGCAAATACGATTACTTTTAGATTATCATGCACATGTCTGTTGATTTACCCAGTGGAGTTAATTTTAGATCCTGTGACTGCAGGATGAGGGGAGAGATAAAGAATTCCAGCTGAATGCAGGGGGAAGATGACCGGCTTCAAATGCCAAATTCCTCGTGCTGGCTTGAATCAGATATGCCTTGCACCACGGCAGAAGCTGTAGCATAATAGGTTTCTAAGGACAATGGAGCTTAGGAAAGAACACTGGCTTAAGAGGAGAGGGAAAACACAGAAAAGCTAGGTTAGCATGTGTATTAAAAGAGAAGAAAATAATTTTCTGGACATATGTCTTGTGACAAATTTTTATAGCATTGAATCTGAATGATCCAAGAGTATATTCCAGAAACCTAATAGAGATCTTACGGAATTACACAAAACACTTCACTGAATGGTTTCTCTCTTCTGCAGTCTTACAAGCCTTTTATAAAATTCCTTAGCAGCAACATTAGACCAGGACCTATCAAGTTAATGGGGTTAAGGTGTGCTTATTTCTGACCATGTGTCAAGGATTATGACGGGGTGCCTTTGATTCCTTAGCTCAGCAAACCAGTGCACGCTTACAGCTTTCTTTCCTGGAGACACCCCTCAACAGTAGTTCAGAACAGGACTTAGATTTGTGCTGCAGGTCCTTAGTGAGACTTTTTGACCATTCTACTCTACCAGTTACCTGATTTTTGAGTGCATAAATATAGTAAAATTTTATAGAAAAGCATGGATTACAAAGACGCATGCACGTATACGCATAATGTGGTGATATACACAGAGTTGATCCTTCCCTCCAAAATTCTAGAAGGTATCTCTGTAAAAGGTTAGCTGCTTTAACTTTGCTGTCATGGGGGGCTTCAGAAAGCAGCAAAACCAATGGAGAATGTACTGCATACAGTACTGAGGCTCTGCTGCATGGATATATAAGCATAACATGAGTAATTAGTTATTATTAAACTCCTGTCCAGTCTAATGATCAGGTTTGGAACAGAAAAATACATGGCAGTGAACTGCTGCTCTTGGGAGGTAAAAAGGCAATAGACTAGCAGACAGCCTTCATTTTTCAGAATGCTTTAGAGAGCAATGCTAAAACAATGATCTGTATAAGTGACTTTGGAAAAATTGTTTTTAAAGTCAAATCATTAGCATTTTTAATGCATGAAATAAGATGGAAGTCTGTGACCTACTTTCTGAACTGGCTTAGATGTAATTTATACTAAGGAAATGCAAGTTACATGCAAAATTGTAGGATTTTTGATTTGCATCAAGTGGGTAAAACTCCTTAGGGAGACAGTTTCATCATTAGGGAGGTATGAGTGTGACCATTTTCATACGAGCATGGTCACATTTGTGGGTGGGAGGTATAGGGGTTGCTGATGTAATTATGATGATATAGATAAGGGAGAACAAAGTTTTAATGTAGGCATGAGAACCTACTTTCACCCAATGGATGAATGCAAACACAGTCAAAAAGTTGAACTGTGACACCTTATTTTCAGAAAGTAATTTATCTCTTAGATGAGCCAAATCATCTCGATGTTCCCATGATGACCAGATGTGCTAGACGTCTAACAGAGCCACTACAGGTGAATGCCTAAAGCAACATGGATTATATAAAGACCCTCTTCACAGTAAGGTCCTGCCCTAGCATTTCTGTGTAGGTTTGCTAACAGTTTTGCTAACATTCCTCTGTAACTAGTTCCTGCTTGTCAAGGACCACCCTACCAGGATACAGAAAGACACAGATATTGTATATATATTTGGCACAGAAAGTAAATGGCACAGAGTTCCCTTAGAATATGCAAAAATTTGACTTCTATTACACTTATCTTGCTACAACTGACACCAGCTATCTGTTCCTTGAATCATCCCAGTGATTCTTTTCTTTCATGTTAGGTTTTCAAGGATTGCTACAAAAGGCAAATTTTTAGAAACTGACTTGTATTAAAAGGAAATCTATACCTTTACTGTGTCCTCAGTAGCTATATATTGTGGAACTCAAAGCCCAACTTGGCCTGTCTCAGTTGTTTGCACATGCAGCAGTTGTAAATATGGCATTATGTGGGACAAGTCCTCTGTACTTAGAGCTGAGAAAGCAGTTTCCTTCCTTTTATTTAAGCTAGTGATCTCCTAAAGCCTTTCCAGCTGATGAAAATGACTCACAGATTAATAGTCTTTTATTTTTAATGAAGCTATTGCTTAATAAAGTCAGTTTAATCTGCAATCATATCCACATGAACTAGGTAAACTGGAATAATTTAGGCAGGGAAGGTAATACATTATTCTCTTAAACTACACTGTCATTATGTCAATCGATTTCCCTAAGTTGACATGTTCTACTGACCTATTCTATGAGACTGGAAATGTATCCTGCAAATCTTATTTGCAGCAGTTCAGATGACTATATATTTTTCTATTGATTTTATAATTATTTACTTCATTCCTTGCCAGATGGTAGACATTTCTGGACATGGGCAGTAATATTCTGTGTCTGCACCTCTAATTTATGCATTCACCTCTCAAAGGCAAATTTTCAATACAATAAAATACTGCAGCAAAATTACTGCATCTAAACGAAAATTTTTTAAGCTGAACTCAGTTTTGTTAAGTTATAAACCTTTCTAGATGTGCCATGATAATGGAATAGAAAGCATACCCTTACAGTAGAAAGAATTTTCATGACATGTGTATTGACAGTGAATTATGGATCCCTTTGGAATGGCATATAAAGTCTTCATTTACCTGTTGTAATTAGATGAGTGTATGTCACGTTTTTTCTAATTGTTGCTAGAATTTTTCCATTTAGAAGGAAAACAAGCATCGGTCTCATAAGGCCTTATTAACCACAAGACCAGATGACATGTTGGTGGAATGGCAGCTGTGTCCTCAGATTTGTTGGACCTGCTAGTTCTCTCTTGGTACTTCTTGTGGAGGAGACCAGAGGCACTGAGATATGCTGGCCTTTGAAGCCACCCTTTTCCTGCCTTGGAAAGATGATGTTAGATTACTTGGGAAATTCCCTTTTCCCAAATGGTTAGGACTTAGTTCCTTCTGTCAAATGCAGCTGGAATTGCCTAACATTTCAAAAGCTATGGGAGGAAGATGAGACAGATGGGGTCTGATGGATGGGCAGAGTGACTGACAGTTTCCCCCATACAGCCTCTGTGCTCCTTTCTCACCTGAAAGCAGGATGGTAGTGTTCCCTCACCAGTTAGGCATGAAAGAAAAGGCACTTGGCAGGATTAGGTGACCCTATGGTACCTCCTACCTCCTCTCCCACCTCCATCAGCAGTCAACCCAAGGTGCTTTTGGCCTTGAGGATTATTAGGTATGAAACATTAAACTTCACAAGGACATAAACCGACATAAAAGTTCTGACACAATTTTTTTTCCCCTTGTGGTTTTCCTTAAAATGAATTATTGTCACTGTGAATATCCCTTTTATTCACATTCTTGTCCTGCCTGTCTCTGGATCTTGGCTAATAAACTGTTGGCTTCTTGGCAAAAATCTTCGCAAACCTCTCTGAGGTGGATTTTCACACTGTTTCTCATCTCTGGAGTGCCTGCTCAGCCTCCATGAAAAAATAATTATAGTAAAATTAATTGGGTTACTATAGATTTATATGCTGGTGTAGAAAATACAGTCGCCTTTTATTTTCCAGGTTTCACTTTTTTGTAATCTGGTGGGGGATGATGAACCTTAATCACTGATCCAGACCATGTTCATTCTGTCTCTGGCCTTGCTTGTGTTAAGTAGTTTTTCTTAAAAGAAATATTATTTTGCTATCAAAACAGTCAGTTGAGTGAAAAGTGGGAACAAGATGTGAAAAAAGTTAGAATCAGTAAAAAATAAAATACTTTGAGTGGAGTCACTAGTAGAAGCTCTGTTTATTACTGTTTTTGCCAAGGCACCTCTATAAGTGGTTGTGATCCCCTAGCTCCTGGTAGCTGGATAGCTTGCAGAAAGAAACTTTTTGGGATTATAATGACAATATGTTTGTTCAGGTTTTTCTTCTTGTCCCCCCCCCCCCTTTTGTATTAGCCAACTTTATTGGGCCCTATAACATGCCCAAGAATTTGAGATTTTTTCCCAGAACTCCTGAGTCTGTGATGTATAAAGCATCTTCAGTTTCTGTGGAATCTGATGGGAACTGAAGGGATCTTTAGGCCAAAAGCTAGACTATGGCTTTATACGCTGTATTTCTTTCTTTCCCTCACCCACCAGCAGTGAAGAAATCATCCAAAGTGGCTGCATTTTGGTGCTGCAGGCAATACAATGTCTCTAGAAGCTTCTGAAAGCACAAGAGTAAACATGATAGCTTCTGGGCATGTTCCAAGACTGAAAAAAACCCCTTCTGCATCTCCTCAATCTCCTTCTGTTTGTAGACATGAACATTGTCAACAGCATTTGCTTCACTCAGGGGAGCATATGCATTGCAATATGGCCTTTAATTACTCAGTTGTAAACTATTCCTCAAGTAATACAGAATTGTATCCATATTGCTCTGTAACCTCAGATCACTGCTGCTCTGCATGAGCCCCTTGTGTGAGAAGTACATGGAATTGCATAGTAACATTATAAAATATTTACACATTTTAATGCTGTCTGTAGGCAACGTTAATTTTCAGTTTAAAAAAAAGCTTGGTATTGCAAGGCTGCTGTTTACAGTGTATTTTTCTATCCACAAATTCAGCACAGCTTTGGTGTCTGTGTTCCCTTTGGAGGACAGATCCTCACTGAGGTCTCAAAAGCTGCAAGAGCTGTCTGTGTGACCCAAGAAAGGTTCTGGAAAGTAGTTGTGCATATGAGTACATTTTTCAATTGTGATGAACATATGCCCCATTGTGGATTTATGTTGAAAAACTGCAAATGTTAGCTTAAGTTTGACTCCATCCGGAATTCCTAATGATTGGTTTCTATTAGTCTCTTGATTTTAGTGATGCTGTTTGAAACACAGGCCTTAATTCTTCCATCTAGACATACTTGCACAGACCTACTTATGCAGAATTCTGCAGGGCTTAAATCTCACAGTGCAATAGGCTATGATTTTTTATTTCTTTTTATTTTTTTCAATGGTTGCTTTTTAAGTTAAGAATGGACACGTTTAAAATATTTGAGAATCAAAAGCATGACCTCACATTTCATGTGCAGAGTGTCAAGACATTGCGGAGTATAATTTTAGGGATAAAAATCGGTAGTGGTAAAAGGAAATGCTGATGTATCCAAAACTCTGCAGTCCCAAAGGATGCCACTGTAATATAATTTGCTAGAGATTAAAGCAAGATGGGAAGGGTCTCTGCTACCTGTCATACTGCACTAACAACAAACACGGCACATTTTAAAATGATTAATGGTGAGAGGATAAAAAAAACTATTAATTTTAACAGATTTTAATAAACAGTATTTAATAGGAAGAAGGCTGTACAGGATGTCTGATATTTATTTATGTCTAGTCAGGGGTACAAAAAGAGAAGAGTATAAATTATTCCTGACATCTTGATTCTCAACAGAATTCTGTTGCATGTAGAAAGGCTATGCAATATCTTTAGTTTATTATAAGCTATGTGACCTGTGTGTGTGGTTATGAAATGAAGTGTTGACAAATGCTTTCCTCTAAGCAGAAACCAGTGCTGTCAGCCTGGAAACGTGGAATTGCTGTGCTTCAGCTAGCACTAACTCTTAGGCTCTGTTCTGTCATTTTGAGGTGTTGGCTGTAATGAAAAAATGCATGTTTAAAGAGAGATGCTTTTATCAAACCTGGGAGTAGGGAAATAGAAATTGTGTGCATGGCTGAGGATAAAGAAAAGGGGTAAGAAAGGCAGGGAGGGAGTGGTTATGACTGTTTTTCCCTCAGAACCTTTGTGCTGGTATGGAAAAGACTGCTGTACATGAACACAGGGAGAAAAGCTGCAAATGAATTGTGGTATGTAAAAGGAGGAGAAATGAGATCCTTAGTGGTAGAAGTCAACACAGCCCTGTGTGAATCAATGAATAAATACCGAAAGAACAAATTGAGGGAGGAAGGTCCCTGGTTGCTCAGCATACACCCTGAACTGTGGGGCAGGGAGGATGCTGCATGCACTGAGGGTGCGAGTGTGATGTAAAAAGAAGGGACAGAACCAAAGAAAAGCAGTTAATATGATGAAATCCCCTCTTTCCCCGGTCCTGGGTTTACACGACACTCACTGCTAGACCTTATGAGCAGACCTGGCTGCAGAGCTGTGGGCTGGAGTCCAGCCTGTTGACTGCACAGGGCCAGTGGGAATCTGGTACTAAATAGTTCATGTTTAGATGCTTCACTCTTGCCACCCTCCGTGGTTGCTATAGAAAGAAGCTTTGCTTTTCCTGGCTCGAGTATCTCTTGTCAATTGACTTTTTTATGAATTGAGTCTATTTGCAATAAATCTCCCACTCACAATAAATATGCAATCCTTTTCTAAGAACTGCCATACTCTATGTAAAGACGTGGCACTTATATTCATGAAATGAAGAAAATAGCACATTCTGCTGCATTATTAACACCTGAACTTGCTATGAGTAGTAACACACATTAAGTAGCAAAAACAGGAAGAGATTGAGATGGGGACAAAGGGAGTACTGGGCAGGCGTCCTAAGGAGGAGAAGTCCTATATAATACCAGAGTGGGTATTAAAAGTTCCTAGAGGGGCTATTTCCCTACTACAGAACAGGTTTCTGGGAGGAAGCACCTAAGGAGGAAGATGCTGTATGCTATTTCCCACTATTTTGATTACAAAAGCTTCATCAATTCCTAATGAAGACAGAGCCTCAAGTTGTCATCCTTGCCATCTCAAAAATTAAGTCTAACTTCCACTACAGTCTCACCAACACGATTCTTATACAGGCTGGTCTCAAAATTCCATTACTCTTTTCTCTCCAGGACTATGTTCTTTTCTTCCATAATCTATTTCAGAGCACCTTATCACCTCCTCATCCTTCCTGGTTCTCCATGGTGCTCCCATTTCCCCTTAATATCCTCCTACTGAAGCCCTTTTGTCCTTCATTCCTCATAGACTTCTCACTCCAGGTACTCTATCACTACCTATTCTCTTAAATATACCCATTGTAGTGGCTGACATCTCTTGCTGCTATGCCTGTAGCTGATATTTTGGGGTTTTTTTTGGGGAAAAAGGAATAAGGAAGGACATAAACTCACACTCTTCCTCCAATCTAGAAGCATCCAGAAATTATTAAAACAAAAATATCATATAGTAGAGACCTCAGGGATATATCTAGGGAAGCGTTGACACACTGTAATCCCAGATGCAGCTGTGAAGTCCCCAGGGCTTGCCAAAGTGCATTGAAGCCACATAGCGGAACAGCTCTTGAAGAGAGAAGGATGACGGCAGGAAGGTAAATGATGTGAGGACCACCCTGTTATCCACTTCTCTCACTGCTAGCAGCTAAGCTTGCTAGAGTAAATCACAGTCCTGTTATCAAGACACTGCATGGTCCAGCACTCATCCAAAAGAACAACTTATAACACTTCACTTGGTTTGCTGTCGCAGTCTTATAATGTTCATTCAATTTCCAAAAGAAGCCTTCTTTTTCCCTGTGTCTTTGTCTTCTCCTCTATCACAGAGCTAAACTCTGGGAGCATATGTAATGCAGTTGATCTATCGAATGACACAATCAACCTCAGTTCCTTAGTGGTCTCTCAGTTGCACATGGGGAGGAAAACAGCTGGGACCAGATTGCAGCTGCCCAAAGTAGACAGAAGGCCAGCTCATCTGGATAGTTTGTAAATCAATCTCAACGTGGACGTAAAAGAAACTGATCAATATTTACATTAAATTTTATTCTTTGTGGTTTAGGTCTTCAGTCCTTGGTATTGTCTCAAACACTTCAGCTTACAGGCTGGCTGGGTCTGTGCTGTCCCAGCATTAATAGGGCCTGAGAGGAAGACTGCACTTTTTCAAATCCAGGAGCAACCTCATACTCTGTTACACACACTTCCCAAAGCCTTTTTTCTCATGCAGATTTGAAAGCCTCTACGCAAGTTCCCTGGTACAGTTGCTCCTGAGCAATGCTCTAAGCTGAGCTCTGGGACAAGGCATATCCCATTAGTCATGAGCTGCATTTGCATAGCAGAATATTCTAAATTTCCCTTTGAATAGCAAGGAACAGGCAATCACTGCTAGCCTGGGGTCAGAGAGAAACTTCCTCTCAAGGCTATGTCACTCTATACTTGTCGTGCATTTTCCTCCTGAAGCAGGTGGTGAAGCATTGTTAGAGCAGGATATCAGATTTGACAGCCCCAGGGCAATGTGTGCTCCTTTGTTTCCGTGCTTTCTGCCTCTGAGGCAGCTAGAGGTGCAGTACCTATTTTTCATTCTCTCTCAGAGTCCTGGAAAGGTCTGTAGCACATAGAATATTGCTTTTCACTGTAGTAGGGTTCCTTATTTCTGTTCCACACCAACAGTCTTGAATTCTTTAGTGAAAAGTGTTGTAAGAGTTTGTAGTGCAAGGTGACCACCTAAACAGGAAGTGACCACACACACACACACACACACACACACACACACACACACACACGCAAAACCAGCTGAGACACAGAACATTTGGGGAAGGGGGAAACTATTTTAATATGAAGAGGACAGACACTGTGGTCTCCCAGGTGGGAAAGGCAGGCAGCAGGAAGGGACTGCACTTCTGTACAAAGTTTGACTTTCAGCCTTTAATCTTCATGCATGTCTGAGCATGTGGATGGTCTTCCACTTGAATACATGAACTTCCCATCTGCCAGAACTTGTGTGGTCATCTTCAAAGAGGCCAGTGCTGGGGTGCTGCATGCCACATCACTAGGGTCCTGTACAGAACAAGGCCATAAGACCTGAGGCCACACACAGATTTTGTCCAGAATTCCCTACAGAGTGCAAACCTGCATTACTGAGCCTTAATTCTATTTTCACTTATCATCTCCAGCTGTTTCAGCCTGCAGTACTAGCTCTTTTATTAGTAACAGCTGCACCAAATTTCAGAGGCAGTGTTCTTGTTAATTTTGCCTGAAGCAGATTATGAGTGGCTTGAAATATCTCTAATCTAATTGTGCATTTAATATTTGTGTTAACATTCAACAGCAAAAATGAAGACAAGAATTATACTCAAATACTGAGAAAGAAGAAAATATTAAGTAAGTAGGCTACCTTTAGCTTTTGTCTTTCTGCTAATGTATTTGTTTTGGGGTTTATGAACATAATAAATTTCCGAGACTAAGTGGGGTCTATTCAGTCTATTAAGACTCATTTTCTTTTAATACTCTAATCCCCTCAGGATACCATTTGCCCTAATTGTTTCTTGAATGATCCTCCAGTGTTTAAGCTTCAGCCTCTGACTCATAAGCTATTCTGTATACACTTGTGGCTCTGTGCAAAGAAAAATAGGACACATGACATCTGTTTCAAATTTGTTTTTCTTTGCTTTGCAATTATGCCCCTTGTCTTCTTATCTGTCTTCCATAAAAAATGGTAAGTCCATCTGACATTAACTATACTGTTTAAGATTTCAATATACCAAAATTAAGTCTCCTCAGACTACATTTATATATCTTTAAATTCAAATTTTATGGTCTCTTCTCATACTTCTTTGTCCTCCAATCAATAGGGCTGCCCTCCTTTTGAACTTTACAAACATTACAAACATTAGGCAGACCCGTGAAGTTGTCCTGATCAGAAGGATAGATTGCATTGAAGAGAGAATGCAGCCAGACTGTACTTTTTCCACTCACAACTTGTTTGACTGCTGACTTAAATTACACATATGCTTTCACTTTTTTTTTTAAGGTTTTTATTTTAAAATTCATTTGCATTGTTTGAATTAATCTCATTCACAAGGAAGTAGTTATTTTTAACTGTTAAATATTTTAAACCAATAACTATTATTCTTAACATTATAATTTTATTTCCATAGAAGTCTTATTGAAAAATTACAAAAGATCTTTTAAAAAAATCCAGTCTGTTATCCTAGTAAAACAGCTTATTTCTCTGAATTTTCTAAGTGTCTTGCCCAGTCTGATTTGAAGTGTCTCCAAGTTCTCTGATTTTAGTTGGATACTGTTTCAGTCTTATAGAACTTAACTTCAGGAGGGATATTTATCTGACATTCAGTCTCAATTTCCCCTTCTTAAATTCACGTCACTGCTGATATATGTATTTTCATGTATTGTACTAAAGGATGCCTCACATCCCTAGCAAAAGCCCCTTCCCTTGCCCCTTAATACTATGCTTAGCCAAGCTACACATACTCAGTTCTTTTAATTTCCATATAATTTAGTCCCATGATGCCCTGACCATTCATGTTTCTGCTTTCTGAGCTTCCCCTAGGTCCCCATGGAGGTGACTGAGCACCCCTAACTGAGAGTAAACATACAACACAATAGCACCAGAGCCTGTCCTGCAGCTGTGCCAGCTGCCAGCAGCAAAAAAGACAATGGAGCCATCACACCTTAGACTAACTATAGATTTCTCACATGCCTAATATTGTGCATCCCTGATATTGTATTGCAGTGTAATGCCTCCATTTAGGCACTTGAAAACTGCTCATCTTATTTCCTGTAGTTACCTTTCCTTTCCCACATTTCTCACTGATATTATTTCATATATAAGATTAGGGTCCTCCCAACAGCCATACAAGAGCAGGTGTTCATTTTAATGTATCTACTTATGGGATTTTTTTTAACGTATTTCTATGATTTCCAGATCTGTCCTTTGTTGTTTCTTTACCACAACCAGTTTTTGATGCACTTTCTCACTACTTAACACAAATTTTATATTATACAATACTATGCTGTACTACATGTATTAAGTATATATCATATTTATACTTTACATTTCTATACAATACAATGTCTCAAACTTTAAACTTCATTGACTTAAATTTTTTTCCTATTCTGGATGATAGACAAAAAAAATCACCTGGTTGTGAATAGTTGTTTTTATCTCTGGTTGCATATTTGGTGCAAAAATTTTAGATTACAGTAGGTTTTTTTTATTCAAACTGCTGATTTTCATTTAGATAAGCCTTAGTCAAACTCAGTATTTACTGTAGGCAAACACTGAATTCAAACTTTAAAATGTAATCAATAACTTTCTAAAATGATACAAAAATTCCTGTTTTCTGGTTTTATGCTCAGATTTTTCCACTGAAAGAAAGAAAGAGAGAGGGAAAAGCATTAAGTGGTGAGTGGTGGAGGAAAGTCTTTCTGTCATCAATTTATGTCTCCTTAGGAGAGATAGAAAAATAGGAAAAATGCAGAGGATTTGGAAAACATGTATATTCTATTCTTTCTTCATTTCCTCATTGAGAAATGAGGAAAATAACGAGGCAAAAATGAGAACAGTCAATTTTTCTATTTTTTTTTTTTTAAAAAGTGCTTCCAATTTTTGTATTAAAATAGGAGGATTTAAAAACAGAGTTTGTTCTTACTGATGATATTTTGAAGACAGTATGGAAAATACTGATGAATTTTCAGTAGCTCCTACTGAAACCATATGTCAAAAACTACTCAAGATATGGGGGTATTTATGTAAAGTGTAACTGTATGGCTGGGGTGTCCCTTTCTCAGGCTCTTTTCTACTCCCTACTCTCTTTTCCTAAAATGCCAGTGTGACTTTTGATGTCAGTAATCATTCATGGACATAGTTACCAACAAATGGGAAGGTGCTGTGCCTGTTTGCACAGTGAGAGACAGTCAAATCCGGTTTGTCAGAACGCAAGCAGTGCAACAGCCGTGGCTGTTCAATGAAATAAGTAGCAGAGAACAAGTGGAGTGAAAAATATGGTGATAGTTTCTGGGACATTGATTTTGCAGCCACACACCTTAGTCTTGAATCGTTCTGTTTGCTGAGTCTATGGGGAAGTTTCCAGCTTCAGGATATATAATTTTCTCCCTTCTGCTCTTAGTTGACAAATGTCTCTGGTGGCGAATCTATGAAACCTGATAGACTGATTGGCCTTAATGGGAATGCTCTGCTGCCTAGAGACTGCTCTGGGGCTTTCCAGCAACTGCAGCATCCTACTTCAGCTGAGCACCATACTTGGCTCTGCGTGTCTCACTCTGCCAAAGTACAGGAGTCAACCACAGCTTATGTCTCAGTATCCCTGAGCCTTTTTCTTTATTACACTGGAGAAAAATCGATTGTAGTAACACAAAAATGTGGGTCATGAATGTACGTCCTCTTTCCTTCTTCTTGAAGTGACAAATTTAGATGATTAATCTCTATGCAATCTATTTCTAGCTTTGGCTTCCAAACAGAGAATATCAGAGAAAGTGGTACGTATATTCTTTTTACTAAGTGACACGAGGCAGAAGACAGATAAATAAATATCTTCTACGTTCAGAGCTCTAAGTAACAATAGCAGTATTAAAATGAGAGGTGTTTGAGCTCACGTGGATTAAACAATAGTGAGTAAATACAGAGCAACCGCTGTGAAAGCTCTGTGAATAATGGGCAAAGCTTGTCTAGGTATATTTAAAAAGTGAATAGCAGCCCTTTGGGTGTATGATACCCTTTTTGTGGATGGCTGTGGGGGAACACAGATAAAGAAAATCAGAGTACACCTAAGTGATAGGGACAGGGCATTTCCAGCACTATGCTGAAGGCAAATTAGTGAAAGCAGACCAGGGAGCAGAAAAAACCTTTTTCTCATCAAAAGGCAGTGATCAAGGAAGGAAAACAGCTGGTAAGAGGAAGGGAGGACAGTATCACTGGTGATCAGTTGTCTTTACAAAAGAGGGGTCAACCATCACGTAGTGGGGTTTTTACTATAAGAGGGAAAGACAGCTGGTGAGTGAAAGCACCTCAGATATCCAACATTTTATCCCAGCTGCCATAAAGCTTAAAAACCCCAACACCCTTTGACTGTTTTTATTTATGTAGGGAACTTGAAACTCAAGTCCACTCAGGAATTTTCAGACTACTCCTTCAAAATTCAATGAGAGCATAAAAGTTTCTTTTCGGAAGCAGCTTTTCCAAGACACTAATGGGATTAAATGCTCAACTCCTATCGAGTCTTAATGTAAGTTAGGCATCTGACTTCCTTTTATGCCTTTGAAAAACTCCTTGTTAATCTTCACAGTTTACAGTTTGCCCTCTGAGACTGCTCTCTCTTAAAATAAATAGACTCTGATCCTTCTGAGAGTTTGAAGGGCTGTACATATTACAAAATCCCCACAGGAAGACAGCATATGTGATGAGGGAGAATTCTTATTCATTATTTTGCTCAGGATCTCTTATGCAGTTTCATGCATAAATAAGAGAGCCCGAGCACCCACCAATTCAACTAATAAATGAAAGTAAAGATGCAGAGCAAAGTATCTCAGTCTTATGGTCCGCTGTGAAAAGAGCAAAGCTAAATCACTATGGTAGTACATGATACATGATTAAGAAATTTTGATGTTATTTACTGGTATTACCTTGATAGAAAATCTCCACCACATCCCGCAAAATGAACACCTTCTTAAAGAGAAGCTAAGTCGAGAGATGCCCTAGCCCAAAGGTCACATGTTATAAAGAACCACTTCCATTGCCTCTTTCTAGAATTATAAGGCCACAAAGGCCTCTATAGTTTTGAAATAAGCTGCACTACTTGAGCTAATGCCCTTATTTGCAATCGTTTTTGCTGCTTCAAGAATTTATGTGGTTTTGTGTTTCCAAGGTATATTACTCATGACTTGATTAGTGGCCCTTACACACCCTGAACTAGCACTATCCTTCACTTAACCATAGACAGATGTGTGTTGTCCACACTTGGTAGAGACTTCTCTGTTCACATTACAAAAAAGAGCAAGAGCAGGTTGGAGAGACAATGTATGGAAGCAGAATGAAGAATATAGAAGCATCAGTCAGGAAAAGAGCTGGAAAAGTAAATGCATATTGCCTGTGTCAACCAAATACCAGCCAAACCAAAGGTAATTCAAACTTCTAAACTTGATGATTTCTGAAGCCACTGAAGAAAGCTTGGATAGACAATCTCCACAAAGTTTGAGTGATAACAAAAATCAATGAAGTCACAAACATTCCAGATTCAGAGATATTCACTAGGATTTTCCTCAGGTTGGGCAAACCTGAGCACAGACAGACCAACTCTGAGATGAGACTAAGGGTGCTATTTTACAAAACATAATGAAACTAGTAACTGAACAGAAAGAGCAGGTGCACTTTGGAGGAAAAGAGCAATGTCTCTTCCCAAAGACAGCTGACACTCAGTGAGATTCTCAGCAAGAAATGAATTCAAGTCCTTACATTTTATTTAAAATCAAACACATATTTTTCTCTTTCTGAATTTAGAAACAGAAAATATTTTACAGAGACTGGGATTGTATCAGTTTCTCAGACTTTTGCAGACTTTGTGAGAGAAGGTAACTTTAGAGACAATCCTCTTGCTAGTAGACCAGAACTGTCAGACTCTCATAGCTTGCAGTACTTGTTGGTGCGACTGAGACCCTGGGGTGATGGTTTCTGAGTTGTGTGCTGCCAGCCTAACAAAAAAAGCAATTGCTTTCAGGCATGTATTAATGTGTGTTTTTTGCAAACCAGATTCAAAAAATATAGCAATATGGAGCATAGTTTAGAAGCACAACAATAAAGAAAAAAGGCATAGCTAATTTTACAAGTAGTGAAGAATCTCACTTTGAAGAATATGTACATCTGCTGATCTATGTTGTGGTGAATCAGAACAAATAATTAGAGCAATGATTATACTTTTGCTCTGATGGCAGGAAATGTTGGTAAGTCCCATTCAGAATACCTGAAAAGTCAAGCAGATACTTCTCTGAAATTGAAAGATTAAAAGAATGTGTAGATGTTTAACACTGCTGATTTGTAGTTATCCTTTTTTCTCTCAACAAACTGTACATAATGCCACATGATGTCAAGATACTCGAGTTAGCTCTGAACTTGCTACTTGAGGCACTACAAGTTGTGTAGGTATTTCAGTCCTTGGTTTTGCATGGGTTTCTTAGCAAATCCAACTACGCTGCAAGATGTGCTCACAGCTATGCTGTTTCTGGCAGTACAGTAACTCTGTGTGTGCTGGGTGGATAACTATCCCGCTATTCCTGCACAGCTTGAGATGGTGAGATGAGTTTGCTTATCCCTACAAAACAGCACTTCTACAGTAACATTTCTGAAACACATGTGGTATTCTCAGCGGTATCAGATTTCCACTGCTGAAGCAACAATTGCTCTGCATCAGATTTGGAAAATATACAGGGATAATGGGTCCTTTCTACAGTGGTTGCCATTGAAAAAGTCATTACCTGTTAGCAACTCCCCCAGAGCAAGAAGACTAGGATGCCTAACTTACTGGGCTATAGCAATAGGAACTTTAATACTGTACTGTGTGATTAATTTATTGTAGTCTCATGCACTGAATACACCTGACTAGCTGTAAAGTTGTAGCGAACTTTGCAAAGGAATAGAGTGAAGAAATATTTTGCTGCAGTGGGATAGAAAAGGATAATACATGTCAGTGGAACATCTTTCAACTAATTATTCTTACCCTTGCTAGTTAATTTTTACCCTTCAAGCAAACTGTTACTGATGCTAATTTTGGCTTTAAATGTTGCTAGAAAGTGTTAGTGGCTTTTCAGATTGCCCACAGCTGTGGTTAGGATGGAGATTGAAAATCGTTTTGGCCAAAGAAGGGAAGGATCTTACTTTTGCTGTCTGAGATATATGCTGAGTGTATGGATACTAGCTTACTGCAATTTATGTTCCATTTAAAGCTGGACTCAGATCATGTACTCTGTGCCAATAGCTGTTTCCATAGGGCCCAGAGGCGGGATTCAGGTCACTACAGAGGCTTTATTATATTTTTCCATTTGCACACTCACAGTGTTATTTTACTCCTTAGTAAGTAAGACTTTATTTTGGATTAGGATCCGCTGTGACACTTCAGAATAGTGTAAGGATGATTGACTCCTTATATTTATCTTTGACTAGAAATTAAGCTTCAGCATTAAAATGATTTTACATCCCTCTTGCACCTGTATTGAAGACTCCAAGCCTCAAGCTTGCGGTTCTGGGTTATACAAAGAACACAAAATAATTCTGGTGGGGAGTGAGAATATGCTGAAATTATCAAACATCCATTACTACACAATTTACATAAAATATATTTTATCAAAATGAAATGCTTTCCTCATTAAAACTGTTCTCCTTAAATGGGGCATATCTTTTATGGCTTTCAGGCAAACTTTTAAGAAAATATGTCTATACTATTAGCCCCAGTCTAGGTGCTCTATTAACTTTTTTATTTTATCCTATACTAATAAAAGCAGAGAGGGCCATTGTATCTGTGTTCAAGGACATGCAGAGTAAAAGGATTTACTACATTTTCATCAGAGGACATATTATAATATCTTACAAAATACTGTCTACAACCAGAAAATAGTAGAAAACTGTCATAACTGCACTGACTGTAAGTATTTTCCAGCAATGTTTTTTTTCTGGAAAATTAACCTACTGGCATATAAAGTTCCAGTATTTTCTTTAACTTGCTTATAGCAGGACTGGTAACAGAAAATATGACTCTTAGAAGAAAGATTACCTGACTTAACTCAGAACTCAGCCTTTACCTACAGCTTCATGAGCTGTAGGTAAAATATCACCATTTTCCATCAGAATTTCAGTTTCAGAGCTGATAGTCCAGAGACAGATGTTTCCCTATACTAACTACAAAGTATTTCCTCTACTGGTGGGCACTTTCAGAGAGCATTGGGACTGAAATTCTCATCATTCCCTTCAGCCAATCTACATTTTCATCTAAATTTTCAGATTTTTTCATATTTGTCTCAGAAATGCTCAACCCCAGCATTCTATTAGAAGAAACAGACCAACAAGGGGTGACTCCTTTGACCTGCTGTGACAGTCATACATAAGACAATGGGGTAATTAAGCAGGAAATACCCTTGCAAACTGATAAAATACTGATGTATCTATGGATTTCAATAAGACTGGATCACAGTAAAATATATAACCCCAACACAAAACTACTGCAACTCTTCAATCAGGGTGCTATTTCCACTTCAGTATATGGATGTGGAAGTTGGAAATGCCAAAGGCATAAGCACATCTAAATGGATTGAAAATGAACATCTCAGGCAAGAACTAAATAGCAAGTGGAAAGAATCAAAAACAAATGCTCAGATGTATTAGAAATTTCAAAAATCCCTTAGGACTGCCCAGAAAAGAAAGCGGAAATATTTAGAATATGTTAAGGGTGAAACCAATGACAATCTGTTGACAGGCATCTGGGAAACAGGGAGGATCCAATGCAAAGAAGCTGCTAAAAATCCTTAGGAAGGAAAAACTTTCAGGAAGATAAGAATAGAGAAGCAGAGAGTACATACTTATAGGACAATATAGATATGTACAATGTAAGCTTGGGATGGGAAAAGGATTTGGTCAGGAATATGATAGAAAGAGGAGAGCATATCATAGACTCCAAAGTAGAGCAGAAGTTTCTCAGCTCTGAATTAAAGCAGTTTGAACAAGAGAAAAAAGTAACGTGTGTTTTTCATATTCTTATATAGATCTTCTTTAGAGGATTCAGGCAAATGTTTGGAATTTTCTTTACCCTGGAGCATACAGAAGAATTAGGTCTAAGGATATTATTATTATTATTTTTTTTTAATCTGTAGCTGGTGGGAGGTTTTCAAAGGGGTACTCATGAAGGATTTGTGTCTGTGTGCCAGTGCAGATGGTCTTGTCAAACTCTGCCTAGTAAGTCATACTCAATCAACACAAAATGTCTGGGTTAGGGCTCTGCAGGTATGTTTTTAAAATTTATTTATTTTTATTAATTTTTTTAAAACTAATAAACTGCTTGAAGAAAATGTATCTCTTGACCTCTTCTTTGAAGGCCTTACATCAACATCCTGTCTCACTTCTCATAAAGCTTTAATTCCTGAAAGGATATTTGATAAAGCTTCGGTTTTATAACAATGATGACCTTATATTCCAATGTGGCTGTGTATGGGGGTCTGAGCTGCCTATTGAGAAAATGAAGTAATAGCAATTTGTGCGAAGCTGCGTCCCTAAAGGCAGAAGCAGAAAAGAGAGATTTTAAAGGAATACTTTTTTCCTTCCCTAACTGTGACTGTGCATGGACTCTGAAACCAAGCCATGAGCTTTGTTTCCTGTTTCAGTCCCAAGTTCACCGTTTCCCCTTTCTCTCTATCTCTCTCTCTCTCTCCCTCAGCAGGAGTTTGACATCTCTTTGGACTGGGGGATTTGAGTTACAGACTGCGTTTTGTCTACTGAATTGCTATGCCCTGAAGGAATATTATGACTTACTGCCACACTAGTACTCATTTTTACTACTCTTTTCAATGTGTCTCATTCCATATATTTTGAGTTTTTAATTGAAAAAAACTTTATTGCACTTCATTATTTTTGTTATGTAGACTTCTTCCTCTCACAGATCAGTCTGAGATGCAGTTCCTCCCCCATGGTTGCCTCAGAAAGCCTTAGGTCCTTGTGTGTGCTTTTGACCCTTGCAGCTTTCACAGCGGTAACCAAAACCTAGGAGTCAGTGTGAGGTAAAACAGAAGGAAAACATTCCTGCTCAGCAGCATCTGAGCTCTGAAGCTGCCCTACACCTGAGCTCAACAGGCTTTGGAAGTCGCTCTGGCTTTTTGGCAATGCCCAAAATCAGGAAGTGTGTCTATATTAGTGTTTTAGTTTTGATAAAGAACGAACATCTGAAATTAGTCTCCCACTGAGCCCTTTAAGTGTCCTTCTGAAACTTAGCTTCCTGTAGAGTATGAGATGGTGCAGCTGAGAGCGTGTCAGCCCAATTAGTTCTGAAAGGGTTGAAGGCTGGATGATGATTTGCCCCTTTCTGGGTATTGTGGTGTCTGTAAAGTCAGAGTTTTCACAGAAGGACTCACACTAGACTCCAGCAAACATTTCTAATGGAGTCTTTATCCCTTGAAAGCTGGTATCTGTCTGCCTTAAGGCAAACAAATGAGCATACAGACTAACAATGAAAGGGTAAATATCCTTCTCTATGCTTTTACACTTTGAGTGCTGCCAGTGATGTTTTAAAAGCAAAGTGTTGGTTTATTAGGACCAAAGACTGACTAAGAAACCATAGAATAAGCCGCTAATCTATCTATATGATTTCTACATCCTTCCAAGTCTTACTGTTTCTGTAGTTCAAAGACTCTGTTCCTCCCCATTCTTCACTCTTGGCACTCCTTGGTCTATTCAATTTCAACATCCCTCTTTTAAGCACTATTTTGAGTATTTTTAATGTCTCTTTCTTTGTGAAATTGTCCCTAGAGATTTGAAATGGGATAGGATGTTTAAAACCAAGAGTTTTAGCTATCATCTTTCAGGTTTTATGCTGATTATTTATATATAAGAATGTGTTGCGTTACTTTTTTTTTTCCCCTGTTTCTAGAGCTGTCACAAATAAACAATTCTAAGGCATATAGGAAATATTGCACTATACATAATGCCTAAACAGAATTTGAATAGGAAGTAGTCCTATCTGCTACAGCATTATCCTATGAAACATGAATTAAACACTTGAAAAAGGAAAAATAACAGATGTATAATGTTTATCTATACTATTTCGTTTTTAGCTTCATTTAAAGATGTTGGATTCTCATTTCACAGACAATTTGAAATGTGGATTTAATTAGTTGGTTTATAGTAATCGTAGCTGATAGTAATAGAATTTTTGTTGGATATACTACAGCATAAACCAATGACATCTGGGCACTGTATAGAAAACAGGATGTGCAGTATTCTGTTATTAGAATTGTTTGTTATTTTAAGAGTATTTCCTCAGTTGATTGTACATAGTCTCTGCAGTATAGAGCATTCTTTGACCTGGTCTTCCTTGTTTCAGTTTGGTTTTGTTTGTTTGGTTGTTTTTTTACTTGAAAAGTTTTTTATTTAGACATACTTTGAGGCCAAGGCTCTGTGCCATAATACTGGAGGTGAGGCACCTGTTTCCTCGTGTTACGTTCCCAGATGAGGCATTTCACGCAGGTGTTATGTGGTGATTATACAGGCTTGAGTCATTGTCGGGACCACGTAGCAAGTATGCAGCAGGCACGTGCCAGGCAGAGACTTCCTCTTCTCCAAGATTTTATTAAAAGCACATTTGGGAAAATGAAAACAAAGCAATAAGGAGCCATCCCTGTGAAATGGCGTTCTCTAGATGAGATAACTCAGAAAAATTTTTAAGTACTCCTGGTATATCCAGACCTTATCCACCTCAAATCTGCTTTCTGCAACCTGGAATATTGTGTAGAAACAGAATTATGAAGAAACAGTATTGTGAAGAAATAGAAAAGGTATAAGTTTTGGTAAAGCCCAGGCTTTAGGGACACATTTGAAAATTGTGTTTATTTACAGTAATATGGGATACTTGCAGCTATTGTTATAGCATAGCTTCAAGCTTGCTACGTTTGTGTGATGCACAGTTAATGAACTCCAGACAGTGTACATGCCCCTCAGCCAGAATCCTTTCACCTCTTCTTGAGTACTTTCTCCCTACATGCTATCTCAAATAGAAGTCTTTACAATGGTTGGACAAGAGTGACTACTGAGGAGGAGGGTTATGTGTTGCCAAAAAAACGTTTCTGTTACTAGCGGAGATGCTTAGGTCTAATGTCTGTGACATACACAGAGGTTGAGCAGTATTATTAGGAATCTGACTGCCAAAAGTTGTACTGTTATTAGGCAGAGATCATTCTTGTGAATACTGAATAGTGGGAAAGCTGTAAGCAGAGGGTGCATTATAAACTCACTTCATTGCTAACCTGTGGTAGTACCAAGCTTGCAGTCAGGCTAGAAGTAGCTTTACTCTCTGGCTGTAAGGGTGAGTGAAGAAAAAGTTTGGTTTGCAGTAACTAGCAACAGGTATTGAGATGTGTATGATAGGCAAGGTTACCCTTAGTCACCAAATTGAGGTAACAAGTGCATATTTAGCATAATATGTGTTACAAAATATAGAATGTATTCACTTCTTGCCTCATTATTGATTTGGAGTGACATACCTGGTGATAAGACCTTTTTTTTTTTTTTTTTGATGTTTATGCTCAGCTGAGCGTATCTGTGTGTTACTGCCAGTATTCCTCTCAGCTTTATTTCCTCTGATCAAGTCATGGATATGGAGAGCTGCTACCCTGGCAGAGGAGAGGTGGTCAGCTTGTTTCCCAGATGAACAAGGAATCAGTGGGCAACCAGAGGAGTGAAAGGGTAATTCTGAAGTGTACTGTCATCTTGTGCTGACCTTACCCCTCATACAGTAAAATCTGTGAGTAAAGTTAAGCCTAGAGAGTTATGTGGTGTTTTTTTGTTTGTTTGTTTGTTTTGTTTTGTTTTGTTTTGTTTTTGGTAGCAACTAAAATACAAGTAACTTGAAAAAGTGTGAGTCTGTCTTTTGTAAGTTAGAAAATGCTCAGAAACTTGGTGACAAGGACATGCAAGAACAAATGGCTTAGGAAAATGAAGAAGTGGTGAAAGACTACTTCTTATTTAGAAAGAATAAAAATAGCAATAGTGGAAAGGACACACAAAAGCGTGGAAGATTTTCAATTAAATGAGAATGGTAGGAATATGAAACACAGCTCCAGGATGAACAGTACTGTTTTTATACATATGTTTTCAGAGACAGTAGTAAGTGAAAATCTTTCCCTGAATTCTAGTGGGAAAAGTGACGTTTATGTCATGAAGAGATTTAAATTTTCTGCCAAAAATGGGTGAATTTCACTATGAAGATTTAGCAAAAACCTTATAGGTGAAATATTGGTTTTATTTAGTAAGAGAACTAAGAGAAAAATGAGACATTCTAGCTATCCTTCGCAAATCCCAACAACTCCTTTCCCTGTTGAATTGATTTCTGTGAAAAAAGTGAGAAAATGTTTTGCTTAATCATACATGAGAGCCTGAGAGTAGAGATCTGGTCGACCAATGAACAAGATGCATTATTTGATTTGAAAAAAACCTCACCCTTCACATTTTAAAAAAGTTTTATTTACCTTTCAGTATATAGGAAGAGAGACTACCTATAAATATAGAAGAGATAACAACTAATAAATTGTGAAAGGTAAATGTTTAATTTAAGGACTTTGTGTTTATATGCTCCTTAATAATTTTCAGTTTGAAAATTATATCAAAAGGGTCTGTTGAATACAATAATGCTGAGAAAAAAATACTGCTTTAAATATGGAGATTAGAACACTTATTTCACTTTAAGGGAACCTTTCTCCATCCGAGACAGACGTGACAGGTGTGCAGATTGTGCCTTATATTTAAAGATTGTCTCATAAAATATTATAATTCTCATCATCATATTAAGTAGCAGAAGAGATTCTTTACTGTGGTTATGTGAATTCTAATATGTTAAGCTGCTGGTTCAGTTAGAGGGAATATTTTGTACTTTGGAAAAAAACAATAATATTCTATATTTTTTTTCCAGCAGTACATTGACCAAAGTGAATTGTCTGTATTTAAAGAAGTATCTCAACCACACATGAATGAATTATTTAGGAGCCACCAAACAGGTTAGAGCCTGTTCATTCTCAACAGTGACTACCTAATTTAGTTTGGGGTGGCCAAACACAATCCACAAGATAAGTACTTCAGCTGCTGAGGTGAGCTGAGGCACAGCCTTTTGCTGCTTATGGGTTACCTTAAGAGATTATTTCAGATAAAGGTCCTCAATCTATTCCTGAAGAGTTTCAAATACTCCTAAGAAAAAATTCAGTAAAGTACACTCCATCTACTGCTTATTAGCTAGCAACATCAGATAGATTATCAGAACACTTTTGCAGATGCTTTCAGAAGGCCCTAAGGAAAAAAAAAAGTCAATAATCGGCCATACAGAAAATTCCAGCAAAGTTATTTCTCAAATGTTGGATATGAATTAGGTTTGATTTATTGGATTGTGTTTTAGCAAAACATCTAGGAAAACAGTAAAGTAGATGTATTTTTAAAGCCTGACTGCACATGCCTTGACTAAGGAATCAGTTCAGGGAAGGATGTTTTGCAGGTGGTGGATGTTGCTTGGTGGATGTTTTTTGTAGCAGGATTAAAACGACAGATAATGAAGAATGGGATGACCATGTACTTCAGCCCAGAAACTTCCAGAAAGGGAACAGATTTGACAGTATTGAGGAAGTTCTGGAAAGGGAAAAATGAGATACATGTATTGCTACAGAGGCATGAAGGCAAATATTTACATTTTGATCTGGAGGACACTAAAGATACTTCTAGTCCAAGCATCTATAGTCATAATGAAATATAATGCTTTACAAGTCCAATTCTGCAAATACTTAGAAAATTTAATTGGACATAGCTACTTCTAGTGTAATTATGCAAAGTATATGTAATTAATTTATACATAATGGGTAAATACAGTAGGCATGAAACATACAACTGCAGTGGTTTTAATTTTCATACACGTTATCACTGTTGCAAAAGGAGGCACTCTGTGAGGAAACCCCGTCACAATGAGCACCAGAAGAGAAACTTGCTGCCCCTGAGGGCCTGACATTTGTTCTTTCTTACCTGGCTACTTCATTTAATCTAAAATGAATATTATCATGACTTATGGCACGTGGCATTCTCTCTGTACATGAACTGTAGCCGGTCCCGTTGGCAATCTTAGAAGTCAACCAGTCATCACTTTATTCGTGAGAACTTTCCGAACCTATTAAATGACTTTGCTTTGGGAAATAGCAGTTTTCATTTTTCATTAAAGACCAGTCACAAAGGAAACCAGAGGCATCAGTATGTCGTCTCCAATTTTAAAGAGTGCTGAGCAGACAACATTTGACATTTAAAAAGAAAAAAACCCCATATCTTAAACTGGAAGATTTAAATGTCTTTTTTTTTTTTTTACCTTGAAGTGTTAGGAATTATATCTTCCAAAGAATAACCCAAATTCGCAGCAGGGAAATGAGTGAGGTAGAGTACAAGAGATCTTTTGTTATTATTATTAGTGGCACCTTACATTTTCTGTAACATCTTTTATCCAGTGAACATCATTGCTATTACTGAACATGGTTTGGTTTTTTAATTCTGTTTTTGTAAAGCTTGATTGAATATTAAGCTATGACAGACATAAATTACATTTAATAATCATGCTACACAAGCATTCAAATCTGTCACACAACAAGCACAAGTGTCTAAGAAGCATTTTAAAACACTATATTAATTTATTCTAAAACATGATAATGTCTTACATTAGGTGAAATATATTGCATTGAGTGACCTGTAAGATTTGCTAAACCAAGGGAAAGAGGCTTTTGAAATTATAAGAGTTAGAAATAAAAGAAAATTATAGCTTTGCACACCAGATTGTTGTGTATAAGACCCTTTGTAACAGAGATATGAGCACCAAATCATTTGATGCATCCAGTTGAAGGAAATGAGCTGTGTGATTAAATTGAAATTTGAAAAAGTAAATATGAATATTTATGAGATATCTGGAAGTAAGAAGTAGCCTTGTGATGAAAAATATTGTTACTTGCTACTTCAGTGGAGTAGGTTTTGTAGGTTGCTGTCACTTTGCTGGGTATCTACTTGCCTGTTGTGTGCATAGGACAGATCTTCCATAGAACAAGAAGAGGAGAATCTGATGCTTTTGCAGAGGCATTCCTTACAGATGAACTCTGCAAAACCCACACTGGCATGCTTTACTTGTCACAACTATCAGAAGCAGAGAAAATTTGCAGACTAACAGATGGGACTCAGGAGTAGAAAGAGATGCTTTATCTCTCATATGACATCAAAACTATATCAGAAAGTAAGTAAAAAACGTAGACAAAGAATTATTTCTATGAATAGTTTATCCATAACAGGCGTAACTATAGCCTGAGAGGATTTTTGTCTTTGTAGTATCATAGAAATCACTGGTGTGGGACTGGAGTTCTACTTGCAAATATTCCTCTCTGTGACAGATCCTAAATTTTTTATTCTATGAGGCAGCATTTCTGTAACCACTACTGTGGAGAACAGTATGCCTTGAAAGACTCTTGGAAGAATGTGTTGTACTATAATTGTCATATGTCCAATCTCTCTTTTTGCCTTTCATACAAGAAGCAAAACCTGCACAACAGAGGTCTGACATGGTGGTGATAAGACCGATGGTAAGCAAACAGGGCCTTTTCCCCCCTATATTTAGGCATTTTTTGTATTAACAGACATTATAAATGTTTCTGTTTGAGTCTATCAGGGTCTGAGTTGTCAAAAATGCTGATTGCTAGTACTGAAAACGAAATATTGTAGAATTATCATGAATTAGGGAAACAAGTCTTGAGCAGCAAGGTACTCCAAAAAGTAATGTTTACACTGAAGCCTTGGATCTGAGATTTCCTTTAGAAATCTGCTGTGGGATATCTGATGATGACAGTACCCTGAAGCTGATAATTTAGAGTGGAAAAGAGAAGAACTCCACAGTGTTTAACTGTGTTTATGATCCACTCATAGCCTCATCTCAGGCCTTCCTCACCAGCCATTGCCCCACAATAGTGACCCATTGTTCTCCTGGAGGTGATAATTTACTGTCAACGCAACACATTGTCTCTCCTAAGAAACGTAAGTAACTCCAAAATTTCTTTGTATTTCTGTATTTTATGGCTTTATAAAGATTAATTGGATCCTCGCTCTAACAATAAGAAAATTTCTTCACTGAAAAATTTTGCCTATTATATCATTCATATTCCATTTTTATAAGCAGGAGTTTGAGTCAAGTTCATGTCACAAAGTAAAAAACTGAAGTTGAACATTGTTTAAATTTCCTCTGGCTGTTTAGATAGATAATAGGAGCAAAGGGTGATAAGCACTTTATTAGCAACACAAACAGAAAACTTTAGAGGATAATAGAGATTTTCTAGATCAGGAATTGTGGCAGCAGGTTTAATGCTTCACTGATAAAAACAATTCATAGTGGCGCTTTATGGATGGATTCATTGTAGGAATCCACACGTTTAGTGATAGGACTGAACTTGGTGTTAAGAAAATCCACTCTGGACCAGACTTTATTTCAGGCTGTATTTTTGTGTTTAATTAGGGTTCCAGCTTGCACTTTCATCCACACATTTGATTGTCTACACTGCCTGCTTATTGATTTATACTTCAACAAATATCTGGAGCAAACCAGCCAATTTACCATGTGGAGAAACATAGTTACAGAAAATTGAATCTTGTCTTTTCAGGCCGGGGCAACTCCAGTCTCAAGCTACAGGGCATAAACTGTGGCTTATTCTTTGTAATAATTAACTAAGTACAGGTTAGAACAGCATAGCAAATCCCCCTGCAAATCCCCACCAAGTGAATCTGGTACTGTGATTTCTCCCGGGATTGTATCTGAACAATACTCCTTTTTACTTTTCGTTCTTTCTCTCTGCACACCAATGCTTCTGATTTTTACCAAGACAGCAAAGAGACAGAACAGAAAAGTCATGAGGCTGAAATGTTACCTTGCTTAACTTTAGAGTGTTTGGGATTATGCAGGAGACAAAAAAAAAAGCAACCCTCAAGAATTTTAAAACCGTGTTGACTTCTTTCCAGACGTTTCTAAGATTATAACATTGGATTTTGAACAGAGCCTGAGGTCAACAGTGTCTTTTTTCATCTCAGCTAATTTCCTGTATTCCAGTAATTTTGCTTCTTATTCCAGTTAATGCCAGAAGATACAACTGCACAATCTGCAAACATGAATTTAACTTCTAACCCTATAATAGAATTTTTCAGTCAAGTACTGAATATTTTGTCACATGGGTTGATGGACCTTCCAAAGAATTTTTTCCATCTCTCACATAAAACTTTACCTTTTTTTTTGCATCTCCAAAGTATCAACGCCTTTTATTTCAGATTGCCATGGAATTATTGAATTTCTGGTGCACACTCTCTCATTAAACTCATTATACCTTAACTCTTGCAAAAACATGTGGATTGAGAACTACTGGAATTGTAGCCCCATTTCCAAACAATGTCTCAGTTGGTGATGTTAGCAGTATAGGGTGACAAAACCCTCAGATTACCCACATTATGTATCATACTCCAAAAGGGTTAAGGGTTGAGATGATTTCTACAAAGACGTTTGTAGGAAACTTTCTGTTCACTGACAAGAAAAATAGTTTCCAGGCATTTTTTTTTTAAATCTGTATAACCTTTTTAATAAGGGATTGATTCTATCCCTGAAAATATGTAAAATGAAACAAGCGTTGTGCATGTGTAAGGTGTGATTAGAGATTATTGGTTTTTTTAATTTAAAGTCTGTTCTCCCTGACCTTCAACAGGAATGAGTTACTTATAAAGCCTATGCAATTCCAGAGTCTAAAAATACACCTGTAATGTACATCTGAATTGCAGAATATATGGTGTCAAATGGAAAAATATTGTTCCCTTTAGACTCCACTCTGTGAATAAGAATTGGGTAACAGCTCTTTAACATCCTTGTTAGAAATCTCTGCTCTGATCAGATTTTTTTTTTCCTATGAATCAAATTTTCTCAGTGGAAGAAAGGGAGTATGATCCTGTGTTCTTTGAAAACTCATCTTTTCTAAATATTTAAAATTGAGTGAATTCAGAAAAATTCTGCTACATTCTTGTATTTACGGAAATGCTTGTGTTGAGGGTGGGAGAGTATTTTCTATTTTCACCTTCTCATCTCCTGAGGAAGTAAGAAAGAGAGAAAGTAACTTCCATGTCTTAAAATGGTACCTTTCACAAAATAACTTTCTCTTTAATTAAGAGAAAACTACAGATATTTGTCCTATCTGAAAATTGATAAATAAGTATAGGGAATTTAATCAGAATTCTTTCTCCTTACTTACTACTGGAAGTAAGATTTTTAAAGAGAATTAGATGAGAATACAGCCCCCCAAAAAGTAAAAATGTTTGATTTTTTTTTTCAATTAAATTGTAATTTATTTGGACTAAAAAACTTTAGTTCATATTTCTGTGTGGAAAATTATCATTTTACATTCAAATTCTAAATGAATATGTTTACACTATGTCTTTAGACCCGTTTTAGTGGTAACTGAATGCTGAAAAAACCCCATTCTTTCAAAATGACCAGATTCAAATGGGTTAAATTCAAACTTATGTCCTGTTCCAAGTATGTCTCCTCCTTTGAAAAGCAGCTGAATTTTAGTGTCAACAAGCACCAGGAATAAAACACCTGTGTTCATATCAATTAGCTGTTTTGGATTGAAATGTCTTCTCAGGACAAGGGAGCAGGTGGTAATGATCTGGACAAAGTCACTGTTGGATGTGAGTGGGAGCCTAAGCCTATCAAGGAAGAGAGGATGTGAAACTTTTATGTCATCAGATAATCTAAAGTTATTTATTATACAAATAATCAAAAAAATGGTTACACAAAGATTACATTCAAAACATTAGAAACAATTTTTATAACTTGAAACCTTTTTGTTTTCTAGGGCTATAGTTTTCCAAAATATTTTCAAAAAAGTTGCATTTGATCTTTCTATGGATGGTGTATTCCAATGTTTTCAGTTGTGTTTCATTTAAACAATAATCTTTAATGCCAATGGTCTCCTATTATCATTAACCCTAAAAAAAAAAAATGCAGCAAGTTGACTCTTGACTTTGTTCCAACTCATCCATTATGTCTAATATGTTTTGTATTCCAGATCTATGGAGCTGTTCTTGTCTATTTGTATTGTAAGTTAAATCAAAACCTTGCTTCCTGTTGTGGATACTGATTTATTAAAATGTATTAGGTCAGAAGCATCCAAAAAGATAAACCATCTAATCTTGTGATTATTTTTAAAACTAGAGTTGAAAGAGTATCTAATGCTCCTTTGAATTATATCTGCCTAAAAACTGTAGGAGTTAGAAACCTCCCATGCTCTTTGTAGTGAAATTTGAAGTCTGAAATTTAAACTGAAGGAATTAAGCTGAGTTAAAAGTATAAAAATTGCAAAAGTGTTAAGGATAAGTAAAGCTCAGTTGTTCAGCAAGAATCCAAAAAGCATATCAGATCAGGAGAGAAGAGATAGGAGCAGGAATAAATTAAAAAATATTTTCCTCTTTCAATTAAAAAAAAAATGCCTAGCTGTTTTTGTGTTTATTTCCTTTGTTTCTTTTTCTCTGAAAAGAAGTCTGTCTTTCAAACACTCTTACAGTCTCAAAATTTAACTTTTTGGCACTCTCAGTTGTCAGTAGATATTGAATTTTGTGTGCCCCATGCACCCAAGCTGCTGGAGTGCCAGCTGCAGGGTCCTGGAGTCCAGCGCAGCACACACCGGTGTGTGGCACGAAGGCAGTGCTGATGCTGCCCTCGGGACATGCCCATATTTCCTTTGGGTGTTTCATCTTCATTTTACTTTGCAGAACATCCCACGGGTAGCCTGGGCTCCTCTGGCAAACAGGAAGAGATTGATAAAAGTTAGGAGGCTGATATTTGTAAGGGGCTACGGCTGGGAATCCTGGATGTGCCTTTTGGACTTTGCTTCCATTTGACTCATGCCCTCATGCCAAGATCAGTGCTTGGCTCAAGGTGGAATCACCAAAAAATTGTCTTCATTGTTTAGGTAATCCTTTGTCTACAGACACTGCAACCAACCATAGTTCTGACCATGTTGCAGCTGACAACATTAGCTCCTCAATATTTTGTATAATAACCTCAAGTAGGCTTCCATGGAAGCAACCTGGATGCTGAGGTGTGAGCTGGGATGAAAAGGACCCAGCCTCTCACCATGCAAGCCTGTCATCCTACAGCAAACACTTGGTGCCAGGAGGCGAGGGCAGGAGACCTGTTCTGCAGGTTGAGCTGTGGCCCTCGTACCAAAGATTTTTATGACTGTTACATTTTGGTTGTCCCCCCAGCTGTATTATCCCAATGCTTGGGTGAGGTGAAATGTGTAAGTGGTGTTCTAGTAGAAGTAATGCTCTCTCCTGAGCCAGCCCTGGGTTTGGTTTCTGAGCTCCCAAGAGGAGTCAGAGCTCAACCACGTCCTGCTGGTTAGTGCACTGGGTTTTGGGCATCTCTTGCATAGTACCTTCTTTTCTCTGGGAATCTACAGAAACATCAGTTCCTGGCTTAGGGTTTGGGCTTCTTACCCCAAACACAAATATATATATATAAAAAAGAACAACCCAACCCCCCCCCCCCAAAAAAACCCAAACCAAAAAAACCCCCACAAAATACTGTCTAGAGGCCAGACTGAGGGCTTGACAAACTCTTGGGTTTTAAATCAGGATGTCTTGACTGTATTCAAACTGACCAACCTGTTGACATGGCATAGCTAAACTGTTAGATGGTTACACAACAAATATAATATTACTGTGAACTACTATGTGTGTAAATCATAATGACAGAACCCATTTATTTAAAAAAAGAATTGATGAAAGGGATAAAAGAAAATTTTGCAAAGAGCTGCTGATTTGCTTAATATTTTTGTGGGGAGGGAGGAGAATCACTGCTATATCAGCACTAGAGAAGTCTATCAAGACAGCTTGATTAATAGAAAAATATTACCTGAATGTGTAAGCGCAGAGATAAGATGAATTTTTGTAATTCTGAAGTTTTATAAAATACCAGTTAGAAGATTAGAAAGACATGGTGTTAGTTTCTTTCAAAAAGTTCTATAGAGGAATTTCCTATAGGAAGATTCACAGTAAGTCATTTCAGCTCTGAGTAAGATGAGAGTAAAATTAAGATATATTTTTTACCACGTATACAACATCTTAAACAGTACATAAGTTTGTACACAGTTCATTGGGAATTACTGATAAACAACCTTCTTTGATAACATTTATCTTCTGTAAGATAAATTCTTATTTTTGGATCATTACTTCCTGCATAGAGAAACCTCATTAAATGGCAAAAAATATGGAAAGCATAGCATATCAGGAACTTTTCTCATATCTTTTCAGAGCAAAATGTTTCTACTGGATTTCTTGGTATATCTGGGTTTGTTTCTCTGCAAAAGAATAAAAAATAAAAATTAATTGGCTAAAATTACAAGACCTGAGCTCATCTGAATTTATTTCTATGAACAAATGGGGAAGTTGGAAATCAAGTAATTCACAATGTTTTGAAGTGGATAATTTGTGTTCCAGGTGTAAAAAGTTTTATGATGTAACTATTATTTTTGCTTACAATTAAATAAAGAAAATATGGGTAGATGTTAACTACCTTAAATATTGTCATATTCATAAAGCTGTGCAATATCAGTCTATCTTCAGATAATGAATCATGACATGATCCTGAGTTCTTAGCTCCCACATCTGTTTGCTGGTACCATGTATTGCACACCATCTGCATACTTAGTGATTTCCAGCTCCTAAACTTAGTTTCGATATGAGATGAGGCGCAAATAGACACATGTGCACTGTCAGTAACAACTGAGACAGATGGGAAAGCTGCACATCAAATGCTGTAAAAAGCATACATAATTTGGTGTGAGTGTAACAGTTTGGGGAAAAATGAATAAATTTATTAACTCATTTGAGAAGCTCATCAATAAGCTGGTCAATGCACCTGGAGAAGACTAATTGGCTCACACCTGCTCCTGCTGCTGGTTAGCTTGAAATTATTCTGTTTATGGGAATCCTAAACCTATTAAAACTTTGCCTGTCATGAGTCTGTTGTGACTCTTACAGCTGTCACTGGAGATCTTGCTTAACTGTCCCACAGCCACTGGGACTTCCAGGCATATGCCTGGTATGACCAGAGGCTGCCTTTCCCTGTGTCTTTCATGGTATTTCTGTAATCCTATTGTGGCTTGGCATTTAGTGTCAAGAGCCCAGCCATAACTCCCTGCCAAACACACATGGTCTCTGCTTAAAAGTCTCTGCATCCATATTGCTGTGATAGCACAAGCTCTTAAGGAGTACTGATAAGTGTTTAAATTTGGTTTTAGAAATTTAAGTTGAATGTACCAAGATTAACTGGCTGGATACTTTATGATGCACCCTGCATAACCAAGACTTTTATTCACTTAGCAGTCTGTATCTTTTTTCTGGGTTGTTTTGGCACAGGGCAGATTGACAGGTTTAATCAAATTGAAAATTGCAGGTAGGATGTTCAAGGATTTAGGGTAATATGTTTGCAAAATAAGTGTCCTGAGTGAAAAGATTTTTTTAAATTATTTTTTAGGCTTGCATACTGTGGCTAAAATTGGAAAAATTTATTTACTGGAATGTTTGCAAAAAATATTTACACTTATTAAAGAATCTGAGCTCTCTTTAGAAAAACTGAGTGTCTACATTTGTAGAAATCTCTGTTTAAGAGTCCAAGTTTCCCAGTTTGAACCAGTCACAATGAATTGCAAGAAGAATTTCATGACCTTCAATCACTTTCATCTGCTGTGTGGCACCTGGGTAGCTGCTTTTTTACCATGACCCTGCCTGCTTTTGACATATCTAGGAAAGGAATGACAGGTACTTCAGAAGTATGGTAGTGGGTTTTTTTTAATATATAATAAAAAGCATTTTTATATATCTCTGATTTTTGCAGGGATGGTAGAGGGCTTAGTAGTGATAAACAGCCTGTGAACGCAGTCTATGAGCAATGTTCAGACTTGAGCCAACAAGAGCTCCCTGGCGAAGAAAAGCATGGCTGGAAAGCAAGTGAGAAATACAAAGCATTTGCAATCTCTTACTCTTTTGGGAATGGCGTGTGTGTATCTGAAACCACAGCTCGGTCTGCTGTTTAAAAAGGTTGCTTGGGGTTAAACTCTGCCATAAGATTTTGGCATCTGGCTCTGATTGGAGTCAATGGGAGTCCTCTATGTATGCATCTGAGGGCACAGTATGACCCTTCCTGCTTGTTTTCATTCACTATATTTTTATGGTGTGGCACCTCTGAGCAGGGCCCATCTCAGCTGCTCATTCACTTTAAAGGCCATCTGTAAGGGAGGCTATTCTTGTGTTTCCTTTCATTCTCTGAGCAGTCCTCAGCCTTCTTTCATGACTTCCTTTCTTGTTGATTTATTAAGCTACTAAGGCTCAGATCACAGTCTATAAAAATTAAAACTTCAATCTGAAAGAAAAAATAACCAAATAGACAACGTAAGTACAAGATAATAGCACAAGCAGCTACAGGGCAGACACAGTGTATTTTATTTTCAGATATCTTCTCAAAGATAAGGAGCAGTTCAATCAAATTAAAAATGTGGAGAGATTTTCCTTCAAGCCACATTGAGCAATCAAGTCTGAAAAACAAGCCATACTGTGCTCCTGAAGCAGATAATAGTATCAGTGATGAGGTATTACTATTAGGAGTAAATGGCTCCTGTAAAATAATAAACTAATTTAATGGGCCAAATGATGATAAGGTACTTTTCATGGGTATGCCAGAGGCGGAAATTTTTTCATCAGGATTGGAGCCTTAACTTGACATTCCTACTGCAAAGCTCCAGAAGGCTTGAGACTGATGGCAGTGTTGTGATTACCATGATGGAAACTGAAGTGGGACCCTGAAAACTGAATATTCTACAGCCTGTTTAAGTATTCTTCGAGGTGGGCGATGCTTGCCTTTTGTTCTGTGTTAAAGCCTGTGTGGCTGCAGGATCTCTGGGCTTACAACTGAGACTACTGCTGGCCAAAGCTCCTTTTGACAAAAGTGATACAGGCTTAGCACATTTATAAGAATGACTAATAAAATATTTTATATTAAATTAAAATATTTATTTAATGATAGTTTTGCTCAAGCCCTGGGTTTCTGTCCCGTTACCTGAATTTGTTGTTGTATATTGTTCTTGTACCTTTTCTTGTTTTAAAGCTGTATGAAGGGTCCCAGTTTCAGGAGTCATAGACACTCAAAACCTAGATTGTGGGTCACCTGATGCTACTAGTGATATGATATTTAAATGTACTGTCATATAATTGAAAGTTTTGGGTTTTTTTCTGGTAAAAATTTAAGTAAATTGACAGAAAGGTGCCATCGTTGCAGTGGGATTTTTTATTCTTCTATTTTACTATTATCCATACCATACTGCTGAGCAGAGTTCAGTTCTATTTCCTCTATCTCCTTGGAAACATTCATATCTGACAGGGAAAAGTTTATGTCAAGAATGTGAAAGGATTTTGGGAGCCTATTCTGCAAATTAGATTTTTTTTGACCTCTTTTTTTGTTTTTATTTTCAGTTGTAGAAAAACTGTAAGATCCTTGCTAGAGCCTTGAAATACAGCAAAAGACTAATGAATATTTTTTCTTTGGAGGCAAGGGAAATATTTTCATTGAAAAATGTTTGGTTTATGCAGAGATATCACCTTCAGCAATAATTTAAATAAAATATTTTAGTTTCCTAAGAAGTTTTATTGTGGGAATCCAAGCTTCCTCTGAAACTTTTTTAGTGTCCTCATGTATTTTTCTTACTATGAAAGTAATATATTTGCAGAAATAAAAAAACAGACGGAAAAAATACTGTCAAAGGAGTTTGGAGAGTTCAAAATAGGTATAATGGATAAATCTGCCTTCCGTGTATTAATAATGCAGAAAAAAAGAAAAATTATTTACTCCTAGTTTCAAAAACATGAGATCCAAAGATTAAAACCAGAAAGAATTTGAAGAAGTATCACCCCACCTTTTAATCTTCAACTTTATTTTCTTAGCATATCATTTTGCAACTAAAAATTGCTCATGAGATAGTTAAAAAGTATTTCCTAACACTTATTCTAGCAATTTATTATCTCATGGGAGACTCACTATACCTTTGCTATTAAGTTGCCTTTCTCAGGGTGGCCTGTTATGGTTTTTTTCTTTTTTGATTTATATGTGTGAACTAATTTTCCCACTTTGTATTAAAGAAATTGGTCAGTAGTCTCTGGCTTTTTATTTAGAGAAACGTATGACAAAGATACACATATTCCCACAAGGATATGAAAAATGTGGGCTAAGAAACTTCATTATTGATAACATTCAGGGAGCATTATTCTATCTGAGAATACATGATCGTTGCTTACTTAGGGTCACATTTCTGGTATGTTTCCATTACAATTTCCTGAATGTTTATGCAGTATTGTGTATTTTCTATGAAACTGGTCATGCACAATATATTTTCATTGCAAATCACCTTCGAAAAACTCATCACTGATTAGCATTGTTGTGAAGGGCTCAATTATGTCACACTGGCACTGTTAAGTGTGTTTATAACATAATGTTATCAGTAAAGCTATCTATTTAGGCAAAGGCTCTAGGGAACCATCAGGAATCATATTCTTACAGACAGGTATCAGCCAAAATGGCTCATATCCCAACAACTATTGGAAGTATTACATGGGGGCCTAAAGCACAGGAGGAGGATACAGCCCCTGCTTGGTTAATCACTGCTTGGAGGAAGAGAAACTACTCTTCTTTGGAGATTGCAGTGTCTGCATTAGTTGTTTAATCTGTTTTGACAAAAACCTGATTAAGTAATGAAACAAGAGAGAAAATGTGCGCTTGGAGAATTTTTATTAAGCTGAGAATATGGTTTACTGGATCTCTAGTCCAGTAAAAACCTTCTATCTGCTTTTCTCTGGAGAGAAAATTTGTAATTCTTGATCAGTGATTGCGTTGAGCTCTCAGTTCAGACACCTACAGGGCTTCAACGGGAAAGGACAAATATGGCATGTCTCCTTGCTGCAGAGAAATGCATTCTACCTCTGAGGTTAATACCTCAGAAGAGTCCTTGGATTCAGCATGTTCATATGTGGTTGGTGAGGATTTTTTCTGCCTATATGTCTGAGGTCTCCTGTGTGACTGATTAATATAGATGGTCTGTAATGTTCTTTCACAAGGTAATTTTTGAATTTCTATAACTGGTTCCATTGCTCACATTACCTGAAATGAAAAAAACCCCACCATCCTGATATTTTGTTTTCTGTAGATCCGTTGCTCGCATTGTCACAAGAGCAAGTGTATATTTTAATGCTGTAAATGCTTTTCTATTGATCACTACATCTGACAGCATAGCAATGCTTCCTTTTCATGCTTGGATTTTTCCTTGTTCCACTATCACTGATAATAATTATCTCTGCATAGATTAATCATAGAATCGTAGAATCAGCTGGGTTGGAAGGGACCTCCGAGATCATCAAGTCCAACCCTTGATCCAACACTGCTGTGGTTACTAGACCATGGCACTAAGTGCCACATCCAGTCTCATCTTAAAAACCTCCAGGGACAGAGAATCCACTACGTCCCTGGGGAGCCCATTCCAATGTCTGATTACCTTCTCTGTAAAGAATTTCTTCCTAATATCTAACCTAAACCTCCCCTGGCACAGCTTAAGACCATGCCCTCTTGTCTTGCTGATAGTTGCCTGGGAAAAGAGACCAACCCCCACCTGGCTACAACCTTCTTTCAGGGCGTTGTAGACAGTGATGAGGTCTCCCCTGAGCCTCCTTTTCTCCACACTGAACAACCCCAGCTCCCTCAGCCTCTCCTCACAGGACTTGTGCTGGAGTCCCTTCACCAGCCTTGTTGCTGTTCCCTGGACCTGCTCCAAGACCTCAATATCCTTCCTGAACTCAGGGACCCAGAACTGGACACAGTACTCCAGGTGTGGCTTCACCAGTGCTGAGTACAGGGGAAGAATCACTTCCCTGGACCTGTTGGCCACACTGTTCCTGATCCAGGCCAGGATGCCATTGGCCTTCTTGACCACCTGGACACACTGCTGGCTCATGTTCAGCTTCCTGTCAATCCAAACTCCCAGGTCCCTCTCTGCCTGGCTGCTCTCCAGCCACTCTGTCCCCAGCCTGTAGCGCTGCAGGGGGTTGTTGTGGCCAAAGTGCAGGACCCAGCACTTGGCCTTGTTGAACCTCATCCCGTTGGAATCAGCCCAACTCTCCAGCTTGTCCAGGACCCTCTGCAGAGCCCTCCTGTCTTCCAGCTGATCGACACCCCCCCATATGGATATGGAATTCCATATCCCCTAATTAATATATTGTTCATACGAATGGTACATATGCCTCTAATTTTTAAAATTATTTGAATAAAAAAGGATATTTATTGTTCAATATCTACTCAGACATGTTTCTGTGATTTTTTTGCCCCACTGATTTATCTCCAGTGGATATTTTGAATGATACAACTTGAAAGCTTGTGTTTGAAAAGCATATGTTAAGGAAACTTCCCAGTCTGATCATTCAAAAGACTCTCTGTCAGTGTTGTGATGTCTGTAGCAAACCACTTCAGTTCATAAAGAGAAATAACATTATTTTTAGATGACAATGCAATGCAGTCAGCTTGGTTCTTAACACAGTTTGTGGGTTTTTTTATGCTTGTCCCCTGTGATTCTACAGTTAGAAAGTACAATATTTCATTAAGAGATTCAGAAAAGAATCCATTGGACTTTTCTTGAACACCAGTTCTTCAGTCTTTGCACCTATTTGTTGATCTGAATAAGAAAAGATGCAGTCCTATACAAGAGTTTTATCCCAGCATACTGAAGTTAATAGGAACTCTTTCATGAATGGAAATGGGAGCAGCAGAAAGGTTGTGCAACACTCCCTGCATACAAATTACCTAACTTTTGTTTGAAAAAAGATGAGAACAGGAAATCAGAAGTGGCAGTAAGGAACAAAATTTTTACTATTAATAGAAATTCCTTCCACGTTCCTTGGATTTGGATGTGAGGATTGATATTTCCCCGCTTTCTGCTGCGTTTATGGCAGAGATGGGAGTACTGCTTTAACTGACATTGCCCAATTCCATTTTATGACAGTTAACAAATGCTTAGAAATTTTGCCATAACATTACTCAATTTGGTTGATATATTCCATGTCAGATGTCTGCCTGAGCCAAAACACCTCTGTGTCAAGCTGAGTGGCTGAGGAAAAACATTGTTTTGCCACGTTGTCTTTGAAGTGCTCTAGCTCCATATCCAAAACTGAATGGGAATTTACATTCATTCTTTGTCATTATCTCCATACCGTCATAAGGGAAGTAAGAAGAGGACTATATTTCTGCTATACCTTGTCCAAGTAAAATCAGTACTTACCCCCACAGCCCCAGTCTAATGCAATTTATGTTGATTGTGATTTTGATTTTATTGATATAAATACTGGATTTCTGTGCTTCACTCAGTAACCTAATAATATGGTCCTGCACTTTGCAGAAATATGAATTCCTTCAGGACAGCAAAAATATTTTTTTTTCTAAGCTATTTTTCCCTGATCACTGATCTGTCATGTCGTAAAAGTAAAGAAGTGAAAATAAACCACAGCAGTGAAATGTCATTCTGGGCCTATAAAAATTACTTCAATAGCTTCACCCTCTAGGAAAATACCAAATAAACGACCTATTGAAGGGATCCTGCAATTGAAAGGTGGAGACTTTTTTTGTCTGATGATTGAAACCGATGAGCTCTTGTCACCAAGTTATCTTGGTGAGATTGGCTAAGTGGGGAAGTTTCATCTTGGGGGATGACAAGATAAAGAAGGGGTAGGATGTCAGGACCATCATTTCTGCAGTGCAGGGACTTTGGCTTAATAGGTTGTCAGAGACCTAAGATGGTGGGCTGGTAGGAAGTTTTGGGGTTTGTTGTTGTTGTTGCTATTTTTTTTTTTTTTCTCCCAAGAAAGTACTGTGTTCAACAAAAGAATAAATTCTAAAGGAAAATGTTTTGTTGGATTTTTTTCCCCAACTAGCTCTAGAATGTGAAATTATAATATGAAGGTCAGATTCAAGATGATGCAGTAAGGAGGAGTACTAAATTATTTTTAAGGAGAAAGAATTAAACCTGAAATATTGAAAATTATTTAAGACATTGATGCTCTTCTGCTATGCAGAACCTAGTTAACACTGACCAGAAAGTTATCTACTGACTCAGACTCCTTAAATCCACAACCATGAATGAATTGGTACCATATTTGCTGAATGGCTTTTACAAAATTAATATTAAGAAAATGTATTGCCTTCAGTATGATCAATGTTGTGGCAGGAAGAAAGGATGAGAAATGTATAGAGCAATTTGCTTTCACTTGCAGAAAAAGCATTGAAAATCTATCAGGAGAAAATTAAAGAAAGGCTGGAATAAGCAGCCACGTTAGTCTTCAGTAGCAATGCTGAAACTGAAAAAGTGAAGGCTTTGAAAATTTGAAATGCTAATGAGTAATAGGAAAGAATAGCCAGTTTAATTTAATTTTGATACTGTATACAAAATGATGTTCTATCTTAATAGAATAGACGATGTGACACAATTTCTCTTTCTATTTGTAGCACAAGATTGCTCCTTGCTTTTTTACAAAAGAGTGCTGTTTTGTTACAGCTTAGTAACGATCCTTACTAAGATATAAACATTGATCTCTATCTTATTTCATATATATTTTAGTGAATTTCATAGGTTTTTCATTCAGGTATTAATTTCTTTCATACAAAATACTCTGCATATAAGAGGGGGGGAAGTCTGAATGTATTGCCTCAGTGATTTTACTGCATAAATCTGCTACCATGGAAGATCTAAATAGATTGCAGTTTTAATTTGCAATGAGCCAAAGATGAAAATTAAGTATGAAAATGATTTTTCTGTATTTGGAGACTGATATTAAAAAATAGAGGCCTTCATTCCTCATGAAAAGGCAGTAGTGGCTGTTTTCAGTAGGAAAATGAATAGCAAATTGTTCTTCCAACAGTTTATGTTAATTATTTTTATTTAAAATTATATAGATTAACAGGCTTTATCAAGAACATGGCAGTCTGCCTGTTTCCATGCTAAAGAAAATGGATATTTAAACATGAAAGCACAGTGCTGAATTTCTGAAAGATATGGGGACCAGATCCAGTAAACCACTTGAACTGGATCTGCAGAGAAAGGAGTGTCAGAAGGCTGAGGCTACTTAAGCCACTCTTTAGGCAACATCTCTGTAAGTGAAAACTGTGTGTCATTCCAAGACTCCCTTTGACAACACTTAAGAGGACATACATACCTCAGAATACGATGCAAACCCATCACCCTATTTGGATTGGAACTGCTGAAATCTGCGTAGAGATGGTTCATGCCGGACAAAATGGAAACGCTGAGCACAGGTGTGTTTCTGGAATGTCATTGTCTTCCACAGTGTGGATGCATTTGGTCCCTTCAAATCTAAAAGCCAGGTGTCCACTTGAAGACAGGTATCTATAATCTTTCTTCCAAAGGAGAAAGTTCTCTCTCTTTACAGAAAGGAAAGTTAGTTATTTCTACAGCTGCATATTTCTTCTAGCCTTGCCTCTTAGAGCAATCACTCTGACAGTGCTTCAGGCTGTGGAGATTTAAACCCACTGCTCACTCTTAGGTTCTTTTTGTAGGTGAGGACAGTTCATCATGCCTTAGAAGCGGGAAAGAGAGGAGAAATAACTACAGACCTGTAGACTAATGCTTATCATACTCATCTCAGAGAATAGTGTTCAGTTTCTTAGGCTGTTCTGTGACATTAATCACTCACTGTAAGAAGTAGTTCTGGGCTTAAGCGCTCTCAAATGTTAGGATATTTGCAGGAGAGAAGTACATTTGGATCTTCACAGTCAAAACAAGGAACTGTGCAGTTTCTCCATGAGTGCCATAATGACTGCACAAAAGAGCAAGTTACAAGCTGTAGAAAACTACCCATGGTGGAATATCAGACATGGCTAGTTTGAGTTCAGAAAATAACATTTTGAGCCTAAAAGTCACTATTTTTCATGTTTTTCATTACTGGAAAACTTTGGGATTAGACCATGTGAGTTCTGGTACAAATTCTAGATAACACTATAGTAATTTTATCAATAAAATATTATTATGCAGAATACGATTAAAAAAAAAGGATCAGATTAGGCCATAGAGTGGACATGTATAGAATTTGTGTTATGCCTTTTTAAAAAATTATCTATCTATTCCTATACTTATCTATATGATAGTATAGAAGCCAGCCAATTCACTGTATATACAGTCCTATAGAAGTTTTTCGATGTACTGACAATATGAAATGTAAGGAAAAATAAGGAAAAGCCGTACAAAAGTGTCTTTCAAATCAAGTTCGCTACCAACAGCACTGTAGTTTTGATTTCTGCTTCTTTGTATTACAAAGTTCCTAATGTTCCAAATAATCATCCTCAGAACTGTCTTTGCATGAATGTGTTTTCCCATTGACATTAATGAGGCTGCTTATGCACATAAAATTACGCACAGTATGAAGAATCAGTGCTCTATATAGTTGCTTTTGGTCACGATAATGTTGATGAAGATTATTAATTTACATATGAGAGACTTGGGTACAGCACAGCAGTGAAGCTGTAGAACATGTCTCTCTTTAAGCCTCTCTTAAAGGTTGTTATGGCATCTACCTGTGTCTTTCTTAACTGGAAATTTATACGTGGTCTGAATTGTTCTACTATTTCATATTCTCTGCTTTATTGTAGTATTGTAAATTATAGTGGTGGATTCCCTTTATTCTGACTTATTTTTTTTTCCACGTATGAACTGAATACCTTGTACCTTAATTGGTACAGCAGATATTTTTGAAAAGGCAGAAAAAACTCCTAGAAAAAAGTTAAACAATAGAATTTTTTGATAAGAAAATAATAGGAATTCTTGTCCCCTGTCCATCATATTAAGGTATCTGCATAAAACAGATCAGACTTTACAGCAAAATTTTCCTGGACCCAAGAGAACAGTATTAAGCTGTGTTGGGGAGGTTTAGCTTAGATATTAGGAAAAGATTCTTCACCCAGGGGGTGTCTGGGCACTGGAACTACTTCCCAGAGAAGTAGTCACAGTCCCAAGTCTTGCAGAGTTCCAGAAGTGTTTGGACAATGCTCTCAGGCACATGGTGTGACTCTTGGGGCTGTCCTGTGCAGGGCCAGGATTTTGATGATCGTTGTGGGTTCATTTCAACTCAGGATATTCTATGATTCTATAAATAAGCCCTATTTTCTAATTACCTTGTGGACAGTGCTTGAAGTTGCTGATCTAGACCTGTAGAGCCAATTGTCGAAGACCTCAGCTGTACCAGTTTGTAAATAGACGGAAAAGAAGCAATCCTACCTCTTGCAGGAAACTTGAAAGACTCTCTCAAAGATATCACGTGTCAGAAAAAAATCCAGTGTGTCTTCAACTCAAAGCATCCAGAAGAGAGATGAGAGATGGCTTTTGTGACTTCTTGTATCAATGCTATTTTATGAGTTGAGTAGTAATTTGTTTATGAGAGTCAGGGAAATTTCAGCAATGAGCATACCAAAGATTTTGTGTGAATCAAGTGAGGTTTGGACAATCATCCAAATGACAGAGAGTATTTGGTTTCAAAGGCTAACTGGTATGCCATGGATCACATCTACAGAGCTAAATTATTTTACTCTTCACTCACCTCCTTTTGTATTAACTTGGAGTTTGTGTTTAGGAGGGTTTTTGAGAGAGTACTAATTGGTAGGAGCTGAAGGTATAACAGGGATTATGATGAGGATGGTGATAGGATGGTGGCTATATGTTTTATTTGACACATTTTTGTTTACTGTAGAACACAAAAGGTACTAAGAGAAACCCAAAGCTTCCCAACAGTACCCCATGGGCAATTTTCTTTACTCTCTTGTCTAAATTCTAATCTGGTCCATGGTATATGCCAGGATAGAGAGATTATGTGGATCAGGTGACTTATGTAATTCTTATCCACTCCTTTACTGCTCAGCAAGAAAGTTTCTAACCAGCTCGTGCAGCGAATTCTCTTGTAGTTGAGCAGATCCTGTGTAAGTATACTTGACTGGCATTTACTAGTTTGGAGGACTGTCCCCTAAGTGCTGAAGTCCTCTAAGAAATCTTGAAAGAACTGTTCTTTAATGCCTGCAGCTCTGAATTTTCACCCTCACTCAAGCTCAAATGTTATAGCTACCCTTGACCATCTCCAGTCTTACCCTCCAATAAACATGAGACACCACTGCAAACACAGTCTCGCCACGTCTTGCAGAATTTAGCAATATACTGAAATCCACAGCCACTTCTGTCCATAGTATTACCCTAATCCTAGTCATATCTTTTTTCTGATTAGTATTCCTACTGTTGTGTTAAATTTCCCACTACAAATCAGTTAATCAGCCTGTCTGAGAGCTCATTATGAAACCCTGCAGACCTCGCTGTCTGAAGGAGTATAAAGAAATTTCTATCTGGATTCAAGAAGTATGTTATCCCAGAGATGAAAGCCATATATTAAGTTAGGCATGGGTCATAGCAATCATGTAATGCTTAAGTTTAGAGTTAGCTTAATTTTACAGTGTGGGGAAAAGTAGCTACAACCGGTTTACTGACAAGTCTTTAATACTTGTTTAGAGAGACTGGTGATCAATCAGGATAGCTGGGTAAAAGATAAGAGGCAGAGGAGGGGTTTGGAGGAGAAGGACTGTAAAATTTCATTAATTCTTAAGTTCTTCAAGTCTGATGACATCTGGAAAAGGCCTATTGTTACCAGAAGCTTAAGATCTCATTGTACTTATATCAGAAAATCCTACGTAACTGAAATGCAATGCTTACAGAAATCCATGAATAGAAATACTCTGTTCAAATTCAGATAATGAATGATTTTGCAATGATTAAGAACAGGTTTAGCATTGGCAAGAGAGTTAATATTCAGAAAAACAGCATCTGAAGAACTGCCTTGTTACTCTTTCTGCAGAGATCACCAAGCTGAGGTAAGTGTGGAAGAAACAGAGGCCAATGCTGTCCAGTGAACAAGGTGGTGTATTGTCATCATGCTCAAACTTCAGGTTGATCATGAAAATATGAGCATGGGGAATTTTTTCTTTCCAGTTCAAGGACTCCACCCCTTGTGAAGTTGTCTGGCTTTATCCTGATTGCATTTTATCAGAGGAGACCTGTCACTCAAAGTCCTTTTCAGGTTGCTGCTCTTCGTAAACTCTTCCAAGAGGGAATACACCCATGCAAGGATTTGCTGTTTAGAAGTTAACTGTGTCTTAACATGCATTAAATTATCATGGAATTTACTCCCAAGGTGGAAAGAGTCAAATAACAGTAGTGCAAGATGTCCTGTTTGTAAGATTGTATTTCATTTCAGTGGAATATAATCCACTGAACCAGAGGCATTCAGTGACTTGCAAGATCAGGAGTTTAATATCTGTAAATGGGATAGATAGTGAACATATCCTTTTTGGGGAAATTTCAGCAAAATTGAGCACTCCTAGGATGAGAACTGTGTTTCTATAGGTCCCATTGCCGGGCCATTTTACACAAGGCTGGGCGAGACCTTCCTGAGAGCAGCAATCTTGCAAGGAAGGAAATGGAAAATGTTTCTTAGCTTTTTCCTGCCTCCCAAGGAACAAAATACTGTCTGCTGGGTAAATGACATGTCAGTGACATTACTGTATGAAAACTGTAAAAGAAGGAAAATACAGAAATGAAACTTGGCAAATTTCTTTGGCCTGATCCTGCTGCTTGTATAAAAGAAGGATTCCCAGGGTAGTACGAGTTTGTGTCTTTTGACTGAAAACTCCATAGATCCATAAATTGCTAACACAAATTTACTATTAGACTCTTTATGTAAATAGTTTTATTTATAAGTCAGTGGTCAATAATACATTTATGAAGAGATTAAGAATTTAATTGTTAAGAAATGATTTGATATATTTTATTTTTTGAAAAAATCCTGTTTAATATGAAGTCCTGAATGTGTGAAGTGGGAGTTACACTGTCACTAGGTTTGTGCTCTTCTAAACCGCCTAATTCTGAAGTGTGAAAAGGTTAATCTGATATGCATTCCAGTTATTTTTATTGCATAAGTCTTTTGATATTGGAGCATTACAAATCTCTCAGAGGGAGGCCATTATACAATATTTATGCAAAGCTATGTGAATACTCTGTTATCCCTCTGCAAGCTTTGCTTTCTCTTGGTGGACATTATGCCGTGACAATAACCAGGCAGCACTCACTTGTGGAATTTACAGAGAGATTACGTAGTCCCTAAATTGAGTGGACTACAGGCAGGGCTTGGATGCTGCTAGGGAAATAAAGAGAAAAAGTGCTTTCTCTTTTGTTCCCTCAGTAGCTGTTTAATATCAAATGCATTACTTTTGTTATTTAAATACATTAACTGACAGCTGTAAGAGATCAGTTTTGTAACATTCAGCAAGGTATTTGATATTTGCAAACATAAAGGTCTTAGTAAAATATCCATTAAAAACCTGAAAAAAAATGAATGTGGTACTTTGAAATCCCAGTTAAGCAAGGTTTGTGGGAAGATGTAAAAGCTTTTACTAGAGCTGCTGATAAAATTAGAAAAAACCAAGCAATTTTAAAGGCATGGAAAGCTTTCAACACTTTGAAATATGAGATATCAACCTTCAAAACTAAGTACTAGTGAAGAATAATTGCTCAGAATTCAAATAGAGACGGGAAAAAGCTGGTTAGTAGCAACAGAGCTCCAACTCTAGCATTTCAAAAGATGTTCCAACTAAATATAATAGCAAGGGACAAGCCCAGGTGGTGCTGAGATGGGGGGAAGATGGAAATAATTTTTGATGATAACTCTCATTAGTTAGAAGTTGAAAGGGGGAAAAATGTAAATCACAGACTGACAGAAAAGCAGAGTTCTTTTCTGTTTTTCACTTTTAATTTTCAGGGCATGTAAAAATTTGAGTTTCTGTGCAGTACAACTGCACTGTAATAGAGGTTACCCTTTTTGTATTTTGCTGTGCAACAATGTATATAGCTAGAGAGGTATTTTTAATCAGAAGAAGCTGTCATCTTTGATACAGTTAGGAAAACAAGCTAAGCACATGTCTGTCACATTATGTACTCCCAGAGGCTGTGGCCTTTTTGCATAGGTGTTTCTACAGCCTAGAAGAATCAATAATGCAAAGGATCACAGGGTTAAAAAAATATTTGTCCATCAATTCTATTTAAGAGCTGGGTACTGGATTTATGACAGATAGAATGTGCCTTTCCCTAGAGTCACTGAAGAAAATTTTTTGCTAACTGTGGATGCTGTCTAAAGGAGTTGGAGATTCTTGGAAGTATTTTTTTCTGCCTGTGCATAACTCATCAAGGATCCAGTCTATCAGATCATCAGATTTTGTATGTGAGAAAAATAATAGTCTTATAAATAATAAAGCCAAAAGTGTCTCTGTTTCCACCTGGAAGAATTTTTACCTGAACTAAACATTTGAACTGTTTGTGACATCAGGTAAAGAAAGCAATAACTCAGAACGCTAGGTTAAAAAAATACAATGACTAGATGGGGTTTATTTTTTATTTTGTGCATTTACAGTTGAAGAGAGTTTATTGCTCTCACGCTCCTCAGTTTATTTTTCCCAAGTCTACAAATTAAACAAATGTTAGCTCATGTGTATATGTCGTTGTCCATGGTAGTACTACAACACTGTTGGGTATCTCTGTGTGTGCATGCAAGAAGAGGGTGAAGATGTTATTTCATGTGGGAGCGTAAGAGGGTTCAGCAGAAAGCTGTGTGTTTAAAGGAAGGAAGAGTCAGTCCTGAGGGACTGGCTAAGGGAGAAAGTATTTAAACTTTAATCATGTCCACATTGTCTTCCTAGAGAACTAATATTTTGTCTGATATATTGAAGCTGGAGCTTTTAGGAGAAAGGAGCAATAGCTGAGAAGTGCCTGAATTTTCAGCTCAGCCTGAATAATTCCCTCCAACTGTCTAGCAATGAAAGGCTAAGCACAGATGGAGTGGTGATATACTGCACTGGGGAAGCTGCCCAGACTGTTTGTTGTTCCAAGTATTTAATTTTGTGAATAGCAATAAAGCCTTTTTCATTGACCTCTGAAGGATTAATTTCTTAATTTAGCACTCAGTGGCAAAGAAGCCTACAGAAAAAAAATATGGGATATGTGTTTAATGAATTGCAGTGTTTATAGTTTGTATAAGGTACAAACCCCATAATCTGCTGATTGCAGTTGAATTTGAGAAGTGCTAATTCATGAGCTTTGACATTCCAATTATTTTGTTATTAATACGTTCTGCATCCACCTGTGCTGCTGTCTTAGTATCATTTCAATGGCCCTGCTAAACAACAGTAAATACAAACAATGAGAAAAAACATATAACTGCATTTTTCTAAAGAAGAGTGTGGGAAATTTAATGGGACTTTTATTTGATTTAAGGTGGCTGCTTTTCAAAGCAGAAATACAGGTTGTTGTTAAATTGTGCTGACAAGGGAAGGTTAAAAAGTGAGAAAAAATTCAATTCCATTGAAATTTTAGACTGGTTCAACCAATAATTTCTGTGCTTGGCATATTTATTGGTGGCCTGATGCAAATGGCTTAATATTTCTTAAATGTGTTGCCTTCATTTTTGGTTATAAATTGTTCTTTTTCTTATTCTCTCTGCTGGATGGATTTAGCCACAAAGATAATTATCCAAGTCACATTACCCTATGATTAAAGGATGTAAGAAGGGAAACAAACATAAAGGAATTCAAACTATTACCTGAAAATGCTTTACAAGGAGTAAATTATTCCTGGTTACTGTAGAATTATTACAGAAATAAAATGGTGGTATGACTTTATTGTTGTGACATACAAACTGTGTAATATAATAATTCCAGACCACCTTTCTTGAAGTGACTAAAGAAGGCAAGGCATTTAAAATCAGAGAGGCGTGAAGACCACACAGCTGCCTGGGTTTGCATATGGTAGGGCTGTCAAAGAGAATACCTAAATTCTCTTACATGAAACTAAAAGACCTTCTGGTGACGTGATTCAGCCAGTCTGCCTGTGTCATGCTGGAGACCTGATGCTCCCAGGCCCTGGGATGCTGCTCTGTGGCATCACAGTGTGCCAGGAGCAGGACTGCAACACACGACCCTCTTCTAATAGGCCTGAAACCCCCTTTGGCAGGATGTATTTCAATCTTGAATATGATCTCATTAAATATAGGTATTGTTTTCTCTGCTAGACAAACCTAGGAAGAAGAGACATTATTTTTAAACCTTTCCTAGCTCGCCCTATTTCACCATCTGGCACAAGAAGAAAGAAATGGGAAGACAACATCATATGTAATAATAGTAACACTGGGGGTTCTGGAGATCCAACTTTTTCACTCTGACCAATAATATGTAAGATATGAGATTTCAACAAGGAATGATATGATTTTTAGTACTGCTAATAATTCTTCTTGATGGTATTAAAGATGCACCATTTATGGAAATTTCTATTATGAACACATCAGAATATATTTCTTCATGGTAAACACACTAACTAACCAAGTGATAATAAGCTAGGGTCTGCACTTTTGATGTCTTAATTATATTTTTAAACATTTTATTGGCATATTTTTAAGCTGTTAAAAATAATGAAATCAGGTACCTACTTCATTCCAAGAACATTTTCCTAGTGCATGTAATGGTTATGCAATTTTCCTGGGGTTACTTCTCAAGAAATTTATTTGATATTTCTTCCATAGTCCATGTGACATAAAGATAATTTCTTTCCAGTGATGAAAGAATGTTCATATGGAAAATATTTCATTAACAGGGACTAAAAAATAGAATTCTTAAGGACCATTGTAATGTAAATAGTGACAATTTCAACAATTGTTTAGGGTTTTTTTTGTTTTACTGAAAAAATTCCCTCCATTTTGAAGAACTTTGCTAGTTATTTTTTAACATGAAGACAGATGGCTCCCTTTAGCGGAAGGAAAGAACTTTTTGTTTCTGGGCATAATAACATGGTAGGAATTCAATCATTAATATCAACATTCCTGCATTCGTTACTGGCCTATCCTGCCTGTGAGTGACTGTAATAACCTCTTTTCTGACATTTATGTGCATATTATATCAGAACCACATTTTAGAATTGATTTGACTTCTTCAGGAGCTGAAGATGGGGAAAGCAATTTTCATAGCTCTCTGAAAAACAATCTTTGTCTGCAGATGCTCGGTTCAGGAGTACTTCTCAAGTTCACAACAATTTTAGCCCTAGTATGAAAAACCTCAGAGCCTTACAATTAGCCAGAACTAAAGCTTAATAAAAATCAGAATGGAAAAATTCATTTACAGATATTTTCTAGTTACCAAAAGATATAAGTTTCTGGAAAAGGTTATAATTCATAGTGTGAGCTTCCATCACATTATAAAATAAGTAGCGTGATGAATATTTCCTGACTACATTGAAGTGAATTGTTATTAAATACAAGGAATTAATAATTGTCTGATCTCAATTTATAAAAACTACAATACAAAGTATTATCAATTTTATACCACTTTTGATAAGTGCCCCCCAAAATGAAAATGTGAAGTGAAGGAACAGCGCAGCACAAGGAAATGATAGGTGATAATCTTGGAATATTTTTGATGCTATAACATGTAACTTTATCAACCATTTCAAATCAAAATCTGATGATTAGGTTGGCAGAGTAAGTCTACATACTCTACATTATGGCTCTGAGACCATGCTGTCCATATGAAACAGTCCTGAGCTTCGTGACAGAAAGTGGATAGAAGATCAACCAGACATTACTGTCCATTCTGGACTGTAAACTCTCAAGATAATAAAAAAATTCAGCATTTCTCAACAGGCTGCAAGGATCTAAAATTACTCTGTATATGAAACCAGAAATGATAAAGAGATAGTCTGGATCATTGAGAAAACAGGAAAAAAGATATGTGTTTCATTAATAGGAGAAATAATAACCATAGGAAAATACTCCAAAAACAAGACTGCAAAAACCTCTTTTGAAAAAGAAGTTGAATAAACACTTTCTTACACATGGTAGAGTAGGTGAATTTCAGATCTCCACATATGGGTGAATAAGAAACTTAGCTGAAGACTAGTACTGGAAGAAAAATGCTTGAACTGAGGAACAATTAAGGAAAACTTTTAATTAATTCTATTAGTTCTCAAGCCTGTTAAATGCATTTTAGAAGATTAAATAAAATTCTGTCTGTTAATGTTCAAATGAAAGTATGGAGTTTCTTAAAAGAAATACTTACAAAGCATTAGTAGAAAAGATAATAATGTTTTATACATTAAAAAAAAAACCCTAAAATATATTGCCCAGATCCCTTTCAGCCTAACTCTTAGCTAGACTTAGATGTTGTGTGTATATTTTTTCATAGTTAAAATTAAGGAATATAGTTTTATGGAAATGAAATGATTTTTAAAAATTGAATATGCATTTATATAAAATAAATTTCCGGTGTGGATTAGGTTATTAATTATGGATCTGAGTCTTAAAGCAGCTAGATATAAAAGTTCCTTTAAAGACTGTGGATTAACAATACACCTGGCAAACAGCAGGCCGAAGATCATCAAAAGGAAACTATTTTCTTGGAAAACTTTGCATTTGTTGGGAAGATTGAGACATGCAGCCTTAAGCCCATAAGTTTGGCTGATGTTCCCTGGATCCGAGTTTGTCAAACAGGTTTACCCTGTAGGAAATTCCCCTGATGTCTGCAAGTCTCCTCACATGGTAGAAGCTGTACTTCGCCTACAGATACTCAGAATTAAGTCCCAGTTTTCTGAAAGTTAGTGGCAAAGCTTCTACTGGTTATCGTGTGGCCTGCATTTCACTCAAGTTTCATTAATAAATCTCATTTTCATTAATAAATTCCATAAAACATCACCATCAAAAATGTATGAAGAGTGGGAATTTTAGTAGAAAGCAAAGAATGGGAAATTGTGTCTCTGAGAGAATGAAAGATAAAGTCACCTATAAATTTAATACGATTGGACAGAAAAACAGAATGTATTTCAAGGCATAGTAAGCCTGAAATTTTTTGTGTATCTTGTTCTTGGGGGATGCGGTGGGGTGGATGGTGGATGGGCAATTGGGTTTTTACTTCTGACTCAATAGAATTAAGATCTTCTAGACTTTCCTATGTATTCTATTATTTAATAGAGAAACAATTGGAGGCCCACAAGATTCCTGTTGAGCTATGCACAGCACAGACACAACCACCTTGTTTGTTAATTTATTGAAAAAGAAGGTCTCTTGTATATAAAGCGTAGGTAAGAAAAAACAGAGAAGTATAAAGAAATTAAGAAACCATACATAACACAGCAGTTCAGCCTAGTTCCCTGAACTGACAGGTTTCTGTCCAATAAGTTACAGTTCTCTTCAAACAGGAATTTTTCCTTTTGGAAATTTAGTTCAGAGATGACTTCTGTGAAAATGCTGGTAACAATGGGAGTTTGAGGTACTGAGTTTTTCTGTGACTTGAGATTTATTTGGAGAAAACTCTTGCACAAAAAGCCCTTCATTATGTACCATGCTATCTTTTACTGAGACTCGCTGACTGCGATAAATAGGAAAAAGAGATTGACAGCATTTGCTACTAGCAGACTTGAGACAACTTCTAGTGTCTGGAATAGAAAATCAATCAGAGGATTGGGAAGAGAAAATGAAGCAATTAATGGGTAAATTGATTCCAACTGATCTACTTGGAAAAGTGTCTATCTCTTCTCAGATCTGGGAAGAGTTTTGTTGTTGCTGCTCACTATTTACATTGTCTGATGTATTTATTTGCTATATTTATGGGTAAAAAAAGTATGTAAATCTGATATGAAAGAAACATTTTCTTATGTTTTATTTCTTGTATGTTTTTAAAGGATAAGTGCAAGAAATTCCAATGGCTGGTAGTGTAAAAACGTCTATGTACTTACCCTAAAAGAGGCTTACTGTGTTTTTATTCTGCACTGATATCAAAACTCACAGAAACAGCATATGATTGGCTAGATAACTAATAACTTAAAATCAAGTATTTTTTAGAGAGACATATTTTTTATAATCGGGATCTAATCTCAGATATATTTAATCTTGGTCCTTCTAACAACAAGTGTTTATTTTCAGTACTAAACTATTGTTTCACTAAAATAAATAAGCCTGATCATTTCTTGCAACTCCTCTTCTGTAGGAGTAAAAATGCTTTTATAGAAACTTACAATAGATCTCAACTGAAAATTCCTCAAAAAAAAAAAAAAGAATTTCTTGACAGCTTATATTGATTTTTGAATGTCCATCTGGAGATACAAATAAGGTCCAAACTGTCTAGAGTCCATAATTAAGTCCATCAGACACTGGATTGTCCCCCAAGGCTTATATGAGTTTTGGTACCCTTGAATCTATATGTTCATTAAAAAGATCCTACTTCATCTGCAGGAAAAAATTAACAAGAAATCTTTATGATTGAAAGTAAATTCTTTCATCTTCCCTGCCATAATCTTCCCTGTTATATGTAAAAATCTGCTGCATTTGTCAATGGTAGTTTTAGAAGTAAAAGGATAGAAATCACAGCTATAATAATCATATACTTCATATTATGTTAGTTATGAGTTTGCAACGAGGGAAAGGGATATCTCTTCATGGAGCCTGATTATAGCAGAAAAGCCTGTCAAATATGTTAAAAAGGGTGGGTTGATTGTGTTTGATTTTTTATGTTTTGTTTTGTTTTGGTTTTGTTTTTGTTTTTGTGTGTTTTAATTTGGGATACAGCAGATCATTGTCTTTACATCTTTAATGCTGTAAGAATGAGTGCTCTTTATATATTGTTATAGCAGTCCTGTAACAGTTGCTAGACCCACTGCGAAAAGCAGTCATATCCATCCATCCATCCATCCACCCATCCTTCTTTTTTCCTCCTTTATTATTTTCTTGTGGATTGGGAATCATTGTGGTCATTCCATCTGATGCTATCCTTGTTAATATAGGACAGCATTCCCTGTAAAGGCATAGGAATGCCGTTCTCACTAATCCTGTGAGATTATGGGTTGAGTTTGGTGCAGATAAGAAGTGGTGTAAATTACAGAAATGCCCAATTATGAGAAAATAAGAACCTGTCATGTCCATGGGTTTCCTGTTCATGTGACGAATAGAAGTACATGGTTGTCTGTGCAGCATCCTAAGCATGTGCAGTGTGGATATAGATGGTGCTCCAAACTGGGGTGCCCATACTGGAATGACCCAAGAAAGCAATGAAGAGGTGTGAAACCTTTTGAGTAAAGGCCCTAGATGAAAATAAAAGAATATGGAATGTGACACAGCTTGACACTCTATACATTGAAGATATATCTGATGAGAAAATTGTTCTTTGGTGAAGGGTGGCATTTTTATGTGCCTTTACAAGGCTTGAAAAGTAGAAATGGGAGGAACTTGATAAGCGATGCCTTTTTTTTCCTGTGAATTATTTTTAATCAAGATCATTAAGTGAGCTTCTTTACTGTCTGATCTCCACAAACTGCTTTGTTTGTCCATCTGTGAGGGTGCAATAAATGTCAACAGAGGAGCAAAATTAAGTGAAGAAGAGTGGGAAGAGAAAAATACCTTAAGAGCCCCTTAAACCAAAGATTTGCTACCAAAGGCAATATGTTACAAAAATAATCATATTTGGATACTTTTCTGTAAATTAAAAACTAAAAGAGTTATGATGATGAATAAATTATATTTATAAACTGGACTTGATTGATAAGCAGAATTATTTTCTTCTATTGTTGATAGGTCCAGAGTATGGCGCTCTTGATTGAAATGAGTCAAGTACTGAGAATGAAAGTTTAATATACACGGAGATGCATAACATCATCCTAGTTTGCAAGGTGCTGAGAGACTGCTATCGGAAGCTGCTTTAATTAATTTTCTCATTTGTATTGCCACACTGTCTTTCGTCCAGCAAAAGGGACCTGTTCTAGTTTCAAGTAGGTGATGGAGGGTGCAGGACTGGAGTGTCTCAACTCAGTTAACATGCTTTTCACCTGGTTTAGGGAATACCTAAGGCTGATAGTTGTCTACCTGACAATAGTAGCAAAGACATTTTCACAAGAGAAAATATATCCAGATTTAATTTTGAAAGGGCAACAATTGCGGCAGAGCATGAAAATGAGCTGACACTACATATGCTGACAATTACGCTTTTCAAAACCCATCAGTTGCAATAGGCCAGGTAACTTGTGATGCTGAACTCAAGCCAATCTGCCTTGAGGGTAAGGTGAAGAGGAGTGAAACACACCCACAGCCATCCACACACCCATCTTGTTTGTGGATAAACACCAGGTTTCCGTGCCTGGCTCCCATCAGCCCTGCTCTGTATGCACTGCAGAGGGTGATGACCAGAGTGATGGTGACCTTTGCTTCAGCAAGTGTGTGGTAAGTCTGAGACATCACACAATGATGAACTCACTGTCTAGCCACTGTACAGCTCTTGTGCACATATTTCAGTTTCAGAAATCCCAGACAGAAATGTGAGCCCCCAGGGCTGTAAATCACCATTTTCTCACTGAACCCTAAGGCTGACGAGGCTCAGGTTGGCTTCAAGCCTGTACAAGAACAACGGAGATGTTTGGGCTGTGGAAAGACTGAAGGTTTTAGACAAATCTCTGAAGTCTTCAGATTGTGGAGATTTCAGGTGTGGAAAAGAGCATGACCAAACACAGCTGAACAGATAATACATTTCTATATTTGTAAATATTTTTTACCTTCCTATTTCTTTAAACCATTTGCCAGATCTCAGTATGGAGTTTAAATATTGAACTCCTACTATTGCTAGGTAGGCAATCCCTTTCCCATCTCCTTTTAGCTTGGTAAATCAGGAGCCATCTTTTTATTTCATCTCCAAATCACAAGTCTTTTTTTATAAAGTTCTTTCTCAAGCAGAAAAATTCCTATCTCCACATTGACATTTTTCCAAATGTAATGCCTTTAAGCCTACAAAAAAGAATAAGCCAACAACTCCTTTCCATCTCAGAGCACTTTACTCAAAGTGCTTAGTGCATTCTTATACTGACTAAAGATGGACGGAAGTGGTTTGGGTTGGTCTGTTTTATCTGCTGTGAAACAGATGTACTGCCAACAACTTGTTTTTCTAAACATCATCTTTCTTTTTTTCTTTGTGAGGGTGTATTTTTCATTTTAAGGAAATAATTTTTGCTCACTATTTGGAAGCATCAGAACTGAATATAAAACTGTAGGTCTACTTCCAGGAATGGCACGAAAATATGTGTTGTAATAAATTTTATCTTTTGTGCTTCTCAGAGAAGTAGTTTATACCATTTAAAGGGGACCAAAGAAAAGAACCATACCTGGAATTTCACTAGAAGTTTTGTACCACACAGAAGCAATGTGGGGAAAAAACACAATTGAGGTCAATACCCAGGATGCTCTCCCTTCCACCACAGCATCACTCACCACCTCTCTCCATGTGTAATGATTATTATCATGTGTGTTCTGCTTCAAAATTGCTGTGCATGAACTAGAGGTGAGTGCTAGAGGTGAGTGCTGTCGTGTAAGGGAATGATAGTGGGAAAATTATTAACAAGCTTCAAAGTTATGGATCCAAAGGTAGTGCAGTGCTGTCTTTTGCTCTACCCAAATAGCCTCTACCACCCCACAGCTGAGGAAACCTGTATGGGGGTCCACTCAACAAGAGAATGTCATTAGGAAAAGATAAGGAAAAACATAAGTTTTTCATCTCAGCACGTCTGAATATGTTTCCTGTGATCAACTACTATAACTCTTTGCCTTCTGTCTGTTATCAGCTTTAGAAGCACAGTGGAAACATCTCAGCACTTGCAAATCAAAGATGAGCTTTTCATACAATACTTATATTTTCTGATTGAAGTTCTCATACACTCTTAAAGAAGGGATTTTTTCTGGTGCTGAGGAAACGGGTACTCAGGCTGATGCAGACCAACTATATGCTTAACCTCTCATGTTCAGGACTTGGATGCCTTCCTACAGAACTAAGATTAACAGGATGCATCACATAGAAAGGGAAGAGGAGCCCAAACCATAAAACAGGTGTCCTAGTTAGAGCAGCTGGGACCAGCTCATCACTGTGTGGGTGTAACCCAAACTGTGTATTCTACACCTTCTATGTCATTTCCCAGGAACTGTTAACAAGAGACCATCTGCAGCACCTGCCCAGAGCACACCTGACCCCTCAGGCTATAAGATGGGTACTAAGAAGCCTGTGAGATAGGAGAATGTTCCTATCCTCACATCAATGACTCAAGTGTGATGATTCTAGCACCTCCACACCTAGCCTGAGGGGTCATGTCTGCTAATGGGCCATCAAGGAGTCAAAAAATTTATCACGACTCACAATCACCCATTGTGGAACTCCCTGTCCTTGGGGAGGTACTGGGCATTCCCGCTCAAACCTGAGAGTATGTAATCTGGGGGTCTTGGGACTTCTGGGCTCACTTGTAAGATCCAGAGGAGGACCAGAACCTCGACTGGACTGCAATCACCACCCTTGACCAGACTGTGACAGCACTCTCACCAACTGGTCTTCTTTTCCTTTTACTTTGGACTGAGGGGGACCATGTGGGGCTCAGCACGGGGGCCAATGAGCACCATTCTGTTTGTGCCCCAGGGTGCTGGGTTATACATCTGGGTTTTGTGGGTTAAAACCAATTGTTTGTCTGTATAATTGTATTTATTCTATTATTTTTATTAAATTGTAGTTCTGACTTACAATCTCTTTTGAGTTGGGTTCATTTCTCTTGCCGGTTTACCTTTAAACCAGCACAACAGGCTATGCTGCCCCACAATCATAAAATCAGTTGGCTGTTATTTCCAGTCACTTACCTTAATCAAGCTATGAGACTTTGGTTTTATTATGTATAATGGGCTGGCAGAGCAATATGCTTAGTAATTTAAACCAGATGTATAACTAAGGCTTAAAGCTACTGGGTGAGAGAATTTGCCTTTGTGGTGTTTATAAAGTGTCACAACCATCCATAGTTTTAATTGGATATTTTTTCTTATTCCTGGTGTTCAGCTCTAGTCATCATGGCTTCTACAGATTGTGCAACACTCTCCAGAGTTACTGAGGAGAGGGGATTAGAACTAGATGATCTTCAAGGTCTCCTTCCAACCCAAATCATTCTGACTCTATGATGCTTGTTCTGCCTTTAGTTATAATTCACAATGTCACTTACCATTGCAAGAGTTTGCTTTTAGTTTCAGTTATGCTTCTGTAAGTCTATGCCCAGTGATATATCATAGAGTTGGTTTTCATTATAGTCTGAAAGATTAATCAAAACCAACCCAACCATTTTAGAAAAAAAAAAAGGTAGAAGATACTGTTTGTTTATAGTAAAGGTGTTTAAATGAGAGACATTTTTTTGTGTCCTTCAGGGCAGAAACTGGAACAGTGGTTCATGATTACTTCTCTGTTGCCAGGTGAAACTGCTTAAATGTGCAAAATCTGAGTATTTAAATTTAAAAGCTTTGGTAGAAACATTTGCTACATGTGAGAAAATCTAGTCCTTAAATGCAACTCTTCTTCTATGATATGTATGCATCGACTCACAGAGGCAAAAAATTAAAAAAAAAGGAAACTATGTCTAATTTTAGTAAGCTGTACTCTTTTTTTGCCTTTTATTTTTTTTTTCCTTCCCCCCCCCCCCCCCCCCCCCTCCCCCCCAAGCAGTGTGTCAGACTTGGTTTTGTCTCAGAAAGAAAGAGAGAGAGAAAGAAAAAAAGAAAGAAAGAAAGAAACAAAAAGAAAGAGAGAAAGAAAGAAAGTGGGAAAGAAAGAAAAAGAAAGAGAGAAATAGAAAATTTATTCTTAGGATGATCCTCATCCTGTGCACAGAGTAAGACAGACATCCCTCAGAACAAGAGTGTGGAAGTTTGTATTTAAATACAGAATTGCATCTGAAGACTGAATCACAGCATGCAAACACAAATGTACTGTGACAAGCCATATGTTTCAGTTCTTGATTTCTTCATTATAAGTAACTTGAGGAGGTAGTAAAAACAGATATGTCTCTACATATTTTGCATCATTCTACTCAGCATCCATTTTTGGGGTGTATGCTAAATTCCCCTAGAAAATATAGAGTAAGTCACAGTGCCATATTCCCAGCTCATTTTACATGTATAATTTTCCACTAATATTACAGACACAGATGACTCTGCTCCACTCCTAGTCCTCATTTTTTTTCTTTCTCAGCTTGAAATCAGTATAATTTTAAATACTCTACCTGCCAGATTAGATGTATTGTATTACTCATAAGACACATTAGAGCAGTTAAGCTTTTTTATTGTTCTTTACATATATCTCAGCATAACAGTGAATTTAATATTAGGTTTGTGCAGGAAGTACTAAATGACAGGAAATAATCTATATTTCATAGCTCCAAGTGTCAAGCAAATAATATATACTACTCAATATCCCTATTGCAGATATGACTTTTATTTTTGGAATAAGAAATTAGAAAATTAAAAATGTCCTCTTCTTTCATTTCGATATATTTTACTGATATGAAATTTGATCATGTTGGATCAGTCCCTAGGAATGGAAAAAAAGAAGATAAAAAGCTATAGTTTGGAAACAAACAGGAAGAGCAAGTAAGCTATTCAGCATAGCAATACTTTGCCACTTTAATGAATTTCTTCTGACTGTACAACTTCATTTAGAGAACATTAATGATATAGTAATGTGATATATATGTCTGGTAAGACTCAGGTAATATAACAAATGATTTTGGAGGTGATATTTTGTGCCTTTTAAAGAGTATTTCTGTTTGTTATTGCCTCAAGCTTGTTCAATGTGCTCACTTTACATTCGACTTTTTTTTCCATGTCTTCTATGATACAGGTTCTTTCAAATAGGATGTAGTGAAGATACCAAAGCTTATAATTAAGGAGGGTTTAGAAACAAAATTTTAATCCAAGGTAGACAGGTTAAGATCCTCATGTTTTCCATTACTGAATACCAGATAGTTCCTGCTGATTTCAAGGTGTAAGAATAACAGTGAATTGCTCCTCTGCCACAGGGTAATTAATTTGTGCTGTACCTGTCCTGGCTCTCTGTATCTAACCTGTGCACTGGGAGGACAGCTGTGGACTTGCAAACCATTTAACTGAAGGGTGGCATCACTGTGACAGGACTGGACAACTGTCCAGCACTAAACACCAGAAGTTTGCAAAGAGCTTTACTTTTGCATGCATTTTTTTTTGCTGTTATTCCTTAAAATCAGGTCTTTCCATCCAATTTCCGTTGCTTTTCGATCTTTCTTCTGTCCATGTAATGGTATACCCTGCAAGATGAGGCAAAGTTCAGTCAGATATGCTGGGCTGGTGCCTACTATATTTTCATCAGGCTCAGTACAGGGCTCCCACCTTGCTCTGTGGGGAGTGAGAGAGAGTGAGAAAATGGGGATAAGTTCCTTGCAGCACTTCTCCCCAGCAAGACCATGCCAGAAACCTATATGTAATCCCTAAGGCGAGAGAAGGGTTATTGTCATTCATAAAACTTTTCCCAGCTTTGTTCCAGGAAGCATCATATAGTACGGCACTAGGCAGAGCACATTTTGTCAGCCTGTAATATATTTGAACTTAAACATCTTGCCTGTGCCCTTACAGCTCTGTTCCACTGAGCACATTTCCTCCAACAGGAAGACCCATGGAATTTTGTTTGCACTTCGTCAGTGGGGAAATTGCATGAGAGTCAAACATTCCTCACTTCTTCGTTTGAATTACACTGTTATCCTGCTGTCTGCTGTGAAAAGCTTTTAAGTGGAGTGTTTACCATTAAAGCCTCTCCGTTAAAAATTATTTACTATTGACAGTGTTAGCTAGTAGGGAACATTTCTGTGGCAAATGAATTTATAATTACACTGTTAGTTTAAGGTTTAAAGCTTTTTTTTGATGGTGTAGAGAGAGGGTTCTTTTTGATTTTGAAACCGCAGTACATGTACAAGGAATCTGACCTATCGTGTTGTCTCTGGCTCAAGAGAGGGAATCTGGAATGAATAATAATAAAAATAAGGCAAAGAATTATTTTCTCTAATAGCACTCTAATCTGATTCCATGGACAGATGGCCAAAGCAGAAATTGTTTTTTTGTTTTGAAAGGTTTGTGCGCCTACCTGGAAGCCATTGTCCCTGCAGCAGGACAGGCAGGCAGGGTGAACTGAACAAACTCTCCTAGTGAGCTTCTCTGAGAAGTCAGCCAGATTTCCTTGCCACCCTGGATTTACTGTGTATGTAATGTACGGCACATCTGCACAGACTGGACCAGGAGTGAAAAAAGGCTGCTTTGCCAAAGGCACAGCTCTGCGGGGTCCATGTGCAGTGTCTGTAGGACCTGGGCCACAGTGAAAGGTGTTACTGAGGTGGAGGTTTGGCTACTCAACCGAGGCACACTGCTGCCATGATGCTGTGCTTACCCTTTTCACACCAGAGCCTTTTCTTTGCTTTCAGCTGGCTCTGGCTATGATCAGAGATGTGTTTGCCTGGAGTGCATATCAATATTCCTAAAATCCACGTCAAATTTTATAAAAAGTTTTGACTCTAGCCTTGTGTGTTTATATCCAAATGAAGACTGTGAATAAAGAAAGTCTTATTAAGTGACCATAGAAGGAAGCTTTAAAATATACAGTTCTATTATCCTCCTAAATTTATTCCCTCTATTAAGTGTAATTATTTTAAAGTATAATTTTTTAATATTCATTCATTACCTTATGACAATATGAAAAATTTCAAAATAACTTTAGAAGGACAGCTTAATACTGTCCAGCACAAGGCTGATATGCATCTTGAAACAACCGGTTTGAAAGTGATTGACTTCTAAAAGTGAAAAAAATCAGCCTTTTTCTGAATCAAAGTGCAAAACTTAACTAATTTCTAGTTTACGTCCTAACTGAAAAAGCAGAGGGTAATAAGTACAAATGTAGTTTTTGATTTAGACAACTGCAATTGTCATTGCTTTTGGAAACCAGTGCAACTATTGAAAAAGGAATTTCAGAACACCATAATCCAGAAAATGTGAAATTGCCTCAGGAGGAGGTCCCTGTGCTAGAAATTCATTACATTAACTTACAAACAAGTTGCTAATGATTATAATGAAAACCACTGACTGTCTCTAGCCATGTCAGAAGTGGGTGTAATGCAGCCGCCAATGACACAGCCTGGCAGTGATTGGACACTGCTGCAAGAGAGGCACCACTCAAGGCTCAGGTGAAGCACCTGCTGGAACAGCTGCCATGCACCAATTGCTAACCCATAGCTAACCTGGATGTTAACTTTTCCAGCCTATAATAATTTTCCAAGCTATGGTAAAATGGTTCTGACAAATGCCAGACTGAAATCTCTGAACAATTCTACTTTTCTGCAAACCTTACTCTTCAAAGTGACATAAAATAATGGAGTTCTTCTGTCTTTGTATAAATGACTAAAGCATGTATCATCAAACTGTTGAGTAGATTTTAAGTGCATACATTTTTAATATTGTTTTCATTTTACAATGGCTTTCACAGAGATCTGACTGGAAAACATATGAAATATATGTCTTTGTTTAAATATTCAGGCAAATTAAAAAGCTATTTTCCTAGGATATTGTCTCAGGACAGAAAGAAATGTGGCGACTGAATTATAAATCCTTGACAGTCACTTACAGTAAAAATGCTGATACAGCAGGAACTGTAATGCCGTGACCAATTTTGTTATAATAAAAACATTCTACTTTACCTTTTTATTTTAGTTTTTCTCTCCAACAGCTTGTTGCAAACTTTACTTAGTGCATTTGAAATAAGCCACCTCTTGCTCTTGCTCTTTGAGAGAGAGAATTTCACAGGCACAATCAAAACTTGCTAATCAGAATAAAGTTGTGAACTGAGAAAATAGTCTCAAGATTGTTGCAAACATTGCTTAACTCTGTTTTGGTAAGTTTACAGCTGATTTACTGGATATTCACAGCATGTTCTGCATTCCTAAAGACTTTATTTATTAAAAAAATGCTCCAAAAAATACCGTAGCAAACAGAATGATAAGCAAGTTTGTGTTATAATATACCATGAAGCAGAAAAGCAGAGTGGGTGTTGTTTGCTGGGTGAACACCCAGCAATATACTATATAGATATTCCATCTACATACAGCAGATTAGAGTGATCTCAGCATCCTGAGTTGCTTTTTACATGTGACTCAATCTATTGAGGAACTGAGGAAATTTTCTGTGGTTCAGGGGAAAATCTCATTTGGTTATTGGTGATCTAATTTTGAGAACTCTGGCACTACCTTGACAGCAAATTTACAGAGAATTAATTCTGTAGAGTCTTTTTGCTAATGAAGCAGCATACTGCCATTATGCACAGTGCCTTTTCCTGTTGCAAACACTAAGATATGAAAAATACTACAAGAGATAACTACCTCTGTTGTGGAAAAACATTCAAATTACTTTGATGTAGAAAGTCCTTAAAGTTCCTACAGATGAACTCACTCCCTCTGTAATCTAATATTCCAAGCTGAAAACCACTGCACACTGAGTGGACAATAATTGATCAAAGTATGAGATAATTGGGATAAAACTATGGAGAAAATCATGATTGTGTTGATGAAATTTGGAATACTACAGTTCATACAAACTGTCTCTGCAGAGAATGGAGATTTGCTGAGCCACTCACCAGGATGCTGGACAGCCTGCCTATTCTATAGCTACTGGAAAGTAAAGAGAGTAGAAAGTGCTCAGGGCTTCATGAGCAGAGTATTAATCAGTGAAAATGGGAGATGCAAAGAAACTTCATCTTTGCATATAATTAGCTGGTATTCAAGTCATTGTTTCTATGGGATTAGTTTTAGACTCCATTGAGGCAGCTGAGCTGAGTATGGTAATTCAGCACAGTTGCATGTGCAGATAGTAGTTCTCAGATGCTGGCTTAAGTCCTGAAAGCAGTACAGCAGCGTTGGCTATAAATAATACATCAGGGAATATGTAGGCAATGCTGTTTTCAATACTTATGTTAATCTATTACAAGTTTGTTTTGGTATCTCTCCCTGACACAGCTTTATGCTGCTTAGACTTACCCTTCATGTGCAAGCAGGGAAGCTCATTGGTTTTTCTGTGCTCAGGCAACATGCAATTCTATAGTCACAGCTGTATCTGGGAGGAGAAAGAACAGATGGGCTGGAAGTACGCGTGCCATGTTCAAAATTACAATTAAAATTTTATGCTGCTTCTTGAGGAATAAAAATCTAAAGGAGAAAATTCCTCAGGTTTTGTTTTTCAGATGATCATATGAAAATGAAGACTGGGGCATGGTCTCTCTGAAACGCTCTGGAAGGAGAGTGCTGGCAAGGGACAACACAGAGGCACAGAGAACTTTGAAATACTGCAAGTACTTTTTGTCCTGATGGTATTGGAAAAAGAATGTTCAGTCTTGAGGTTACAGGCACACTGTGTTCATTCAGACATCTGCCCATGAACTTGAGGAGCTTTGACTGTGCTTGGAGACATGAACCCTGCAAAAAACAATCTAACTCCAGTGGCTGGTGAGATGTGAGGGACCAAACACAGAGCTAACAAAACACTTACATTGTGTCTCTTATAACAGCCACGGTAATAAAACCTTTTTACTCTTCTCAGATTTCTGATAAATTACAAACAGGAAGGTTACAGTGATACAAACAGGGAACATTTCTGTATATCTGTATTTTATTGTCTATTTTATGTTATGCTGGGCCTCATTTTGTGGAATTCGAAGTGAGGCAGGTCACAACTGAGTACATGCATACCTGTGTGCCCACATATATTAAAGTCATTCCTTACAGTTGGTCAAAAATCCTCTGATTTCCATGAAATGTATTATGATAAAATTTAAAATACTAAAAAGAAGGCAATGTCTTTAACTGATCTTATATGCAATGTGAGAAGAGATAAAGGTGAAAACACTCATGCACGAGGAAGGATAAAATCTTGAAAGTATAAGACTAATACAAATTTGTCTGATCCGTCACATGTATTTCACTAAGATTTTCAATCTCTTAGCAGTCAATAACATCTTGCAGGAACTGGTGTACTGTCAGGGACATTTGAAGAAAAGGGAAGGGAGAAGTAGATATGTCTGGAAATCACAGGGTTACGTGCTAAGGCTACAGGGTCAGTGACTCTGTGTATGCCTCTTCCTTAATACATCTACATAATAAGCTTTTCCCTTTCCATATTAATATTTTCGAAAGTGTTTCTGATCTGTATTTGCACATGGATGCCAGATGATGATGTGTTAAGTCTGCAAGCTGAACTGAGCACAAAAACATGCTCAAATGAAGCAGGGAAATATTGCTGTGTCAAAGCCACAGATAATATTACATATGCAAAATTTACCTAGCAAGTTGCTGAAAAGAAACCATCTCTTGAATATTGCGGCAATAGGATTAGCATTTAAGTAAACCAGCAAAATTTTTCACTGACAAAGAGTACCTAAGAAAGTCATGGAATTGAACTTTAAAAGACCCTAAAATCTAGCTAGAACAGGGAATCAGCTATGTAATGGATTTTGTCAAAAAACAAGTTATAATTATAATCTAATGAATCTATTTAGAAAAGGAAAATAGCTTGAATATGTAATTCAAATTGTTTCTCAAGTCACTTGAGACTTAAAGATTAGGAGTATGTTATGCATGCCTTCTGATGATAATATGATAGATGTGTGTGTTGGGTTTGTGTGGCCAGGTTTTAGTAGCAGGGTGGCTACAGGGGTGGCTTCTGTGAGAAGCTGCCAGAAGCTTCCTCCATGTCCAGCAGAGCCAATTCCAGGCTACTCCAGGATGGACTGCCACTGGTCAAGTCTAAGGTTATCAGGAATGATAGTAGTGTCTCTGTGGTAACATATTTAAGAAGAAAAAAAAATTATTGGGCAGATGAGAATTACAACCAGAGAAGAGCAGAGTGAACAAGTCAGTGGGAAAGGAGGGGAGGAGGTACTCCAGGCACTGGACTGAGGTTCCCCTGCAGCCCCTGGTGCAGCCCATGGTGCGGCAGCTGTGCCCCTGCAGCCTGTGGAGCACCACAGGGGTGAAGAGATCCACCTGCAGCCCATGGAGGAGCCCATGCTGGAGCAGGTGGATGCCCAGAAACTGTGAATCCGTGGGAGGTCCGAAATGGAGTAGGCTCCTGGAAGGGACCTGCAGCCCTGTGGAGATAGGAGTCCACACTGGAGCAGGTTTTCTTGGTACAACTTGTGACCCTGTGGGGGACCCACGCTGGAGCAGCCTGTGCCTGAAGCACTGCACCCTGCGTAAAAGTGACTCACATTGCAGCAGTTTGTGAAGAACTGCTGCTCGTGGGATGAACTCACATTGGAGAAGTTCATGAAGTAGTGTCTCCTATGGGAGGGACCCCACATTGGGCAGGGGAAGGACTCCCAAGCAGTAGCAGAAACAACCTATGATGAACAGATTGGAACCCCCACTCCCTGTCTCCCTCCACCACTGGGGGGGGGGTAGAACTTGGGAAGGAGGAAGGAGTGGGGGGAAGGTATTTTTAAGATTTATTCTACTTTTCATTATCCTACTCTGTTTCTGTTAGCAATTAATTTAATTAATATCCCCACTTTGAGTCTATTCTGCCCATGAGAGTAATTGGTAAGTGATCTCGCCCCATCCTTATCTAAACTCATGAACCCTTCATTATATTTTCCCTCCCCTGTCCAGTTGCAGAGGGGATAGAGTGACTTTGGTGGGTACCTTGTGTTCAGCCAGGGTCAACCCACTACAACCTGATGTGCCACATTTGACTCTGTATCTGGCCATGCTTAAAGAGCTATTTCTAAAGTGTGTGTTATCATTTCCAGTACACAGCATTGCTTTGAGCATTGGTGTGTGCTGATTGAGATTATGGTGTGCTACAAGTGGGATTTCCATTATTACAGGCACCAAATAAGACTTATCTGAAAAGTCTCTGTTTCCTGACTCTGAAAGGTTTGCTTTAATAATTGCAATAACAGATCCACAGTTTTTGTCTTCTTTGAAGAGAGAAATGAGAGTACAAGAGACCTCTCTATTTTCAAAGAAAAAGTTTGAAATTGCTCTATCTTTAATGTTTCATTCTGGGAACTCTGATTTAGCAAGAGCTAGCTTGATTGTGTTCGCAACTTGAATACTAGACAGCAAGCACTTTTTTCCTTATGAGGGACAAAACTTCTAAGTATTAATGAAATTACAGGATGTCAGCAAAATATATGGAGTTGGGCTGCACCACGTATCTTGACTCTGCAAGTATACTCCTCTTTTTTTCAATGCCTCAGTTCCAAATTCAAAGCAGAAGGCATCAGGACATGGAAAAAGTCAAACAGGCATAATTTTCATTTGTTCTTCCACTCATGACTCAGTACAATTTCTTGCACCATGAAGTTTACATTGAACTTCATTCTTTCCTTGAGCCTGAATCTTTCCCTTTCCTGTGTGAGGTATTTTGCTTGGTAAATGTATGCTTACTGGAGCTAAAATATATTTAAATTGCTGCAAAGTTGTAAGGGAATGACACTTTCTACTGAATAACTTTCTCAGCCTTACATAGCAACCACCTGAAAGTCAAAGTTTTGTCTTTTCCCAAGGACATAGTTTCAAAGTTGTCACCTGTAATTGTTATGCATGGAAAGGAATTAATCAGATAGATAGTGTTCATCATTTGATTTCATACTAGTTCTACAAGCTTTAAGCACAGGAAGCCTATGAGAGATTTATTTCACTGCTTATTCATATCTTTACTGCACAGCATAAAGATGAATGTCTACAAAGAGATCTTTGAATTCTTTCCTTTAATTTCCTGCAAGAAAGGATACTGAAAGGTTTGTGACACTCCATGTACTTCATTTCTATCTATGCCCGAGGGTGACTTCTGATCAAAGATGCATTTTAACAAGAAGGCTAGTGAAGATCCTTTAATAAATGCAAACTTCTTTGCCAAAAGGCTGGATAGGAGCAGTAGTAAGTCTGTAAAGAGGGAACTGGACAGTATTATTAGTAGAAGTGCACTGCAAAAATAAAAAATATTCCAAAAAGATGAGTTTCCTCAATGGAAAAGGGCTTTGTTTCAATAATCCAATACAAAAGTCAGTCAAGCTTTGGGAAATGTCTCCATTTTGAGATATTGCTTTGACAAGCATCCCCAGCTAGCATGGTTATAACTGGATTTGTTCTGTTTTTTAGCACATTGGTCTTTTCAAAGTTTCCACTGTGTTATTTTCTAAGGGAACTTCAGTGTCTGGGAAGTGGAAGCTCATCCTGAGACCATGAATAAACCTGACATGCTGAATGATTGTCTGATTTTATAACTTGTATTTGTATATAATGCTGATATAAAAAAAAAATAATTTCAAATTCAATGTCATTAATATCCCCTTTCCTTTACGAAAAGCCAATTCATTGCCACTTGGCAGGAGCTGGCCTGGTATGAGATAATAAGAACACGTACCGTGACATAGCTTGGTACGTATCTTTCTTTTAATAATATAGTCAAAGTTTCTCCTTGATAATAATTGTTCCTTCTTTATTTCTTTGTAGTTTGAATAGTATAGATATATATTTTTAAAGACTTTATTTATTGTCAGAATTGTATGTGAATGGATGTGATTTAAATACTTTTAAATAGTATGGGTTCATAAGAGTGGTGTCATTCAGTACTTAAGACAGCTGTAAAATCTAAGACATCCCAGAAGAGCATATACAGGGCACATCTAGATTCCACTTGAAAACCAAAACATTGCATCAGTACTTTCTTCAAATACTTTTTTCACTGAACTTCGTGTGAAGAAGGCCTTTGCCATTGACATTTCATTATTCAAATGAGTATTGAAGCAAAAGTTGCAGAGCCTTGAGCTTTGGTCCTGTTTACTTCATATATGAATCAGTTTTCTTATCCTTAGAGTTCAGAAATCACCAGCTGATCTCCTTGGAGTGACATTAGAAATTACCAGGTAGAATAATGAACCTAGAAGCAGATTTCTGGATCATCTATATAGACATGATGTCACTCATGGGATCTATTCTGGAGTCAACTGGCCAGCCAGCTTCCTCCAGACAATGCCCAGGATGGCTGCACGGACCCTTCTTCTATGCAGGATGAGTGACATCACAAAAAGCTGCACTTACAGGTATCCTGTGCAGCTGCCAGTGCTAGAACAGGTTTCTTTCCAGCTTTGTCTGTGCTTCTTCATGTGTCAGGACCCAAAAAGGTCTTTTATAATTTACTATAGGACCATCATTTCTCCCTTGCAACATCACCCAGTAAATGCCAGTGCCTGCATCCCATCACTAAGGTGATCCTCCCACTGGTTTGAAGAAACCAGAATGTTAGTCTCTACACACACTAAAATTCCCCAAATATAGGAATGTTTTGCCTCTCTTTGGACCAGATGCTATCCAGTGCTTCTGAGCTGAGACAGAGCTGACTGTGAATGCCCACCAATCTGTCCCAGAGTCTTTACAGAGTCTAGGTCTCTCTTCATGGGATAGACAAAAGAAAATGCCAGCTTTCTTTTTTTTCTCCCCTTTCTTTCCCCCGCCATGCCCCTGTTTTTCACCCATTCTTTACGACAAAAAGTGATATAAGGCGGAATGGTCTTCTTTGAGTTCTGTGTTGGTGGTGCTAATCTTAAAGCACTACAAATTTAACCTGATCTGGCTATCTTTTTTAAATGAAGTTTCTTTAACACATTGAAGCGTTCCAGCTGTTTCAGTGCTTTGGTATGTATATCTGATGAAAACTTTTGAGTTACAGAGGACTACAGAGGTATAGAGAGGCTTCAACTTTGAAGAGTGTTTAATGCATTCAGGAAGTCAACAGATGAAGACTTCTGGTTCTGCTGGAGCTAGGGAACCTGAAATATATCCTTAAATCTACTCTTGCTTTTAAGATAAGGAATACTTCAAATTACAGAGGAGATCTGTTAAATTGTCTTGATATATCTTCCATCTCAGGAGATCATCCCAAAGAATTATTCAGATATTCAACTGTAACATGGTGCCTGTGAAGAGATATCTTTAATTTTCTTGCTTTTTAACTAACATCTTTGATTTTCCAAAGTTGAAAAAGACATTTTTAGTGTCTTCCAACTTTTTTTTTTTTTTTAAATACACCTCCGACTACTTTAAAATTAAGTGAGAAGACCATAATTCTGTCTGTTGGAATGACACAGAACAAACCCTTGTGTTTTCTGGTAGGGGAACTGGTGGGAAAAATAATGTTAGCCTTCATGCCACTAGATCTGTAGAAGGGAGGTAAAGAAATATTTTACTATTGGATTATTCTGGATTTTACTAGAGAGAGGAGAGATGAACCTTGGAAATTGTGAATCCAGTGGCAGGCTCTGCAGGAAAGTATTCTGCCGCCATCTGAATCCTTCACCTATTTCTGCCTTGCTCATCCAAATTATCTCATTACCTCTTTTTCCTCTCTGCTATTTTATCAACACAGTTTTGATGTTTGTTTTCCTTTTTTTCTCTGCCTTCTACTAGAAATTTTTTTAAATAATTTTTTTTTGTTTTCCTTTTCTTACAGTCTTTCAAGTCTTAATCTTTTTTACTCTTACTATTTGCACTGGAGTTAGAACTACAGTTCTTGCATGGGCGTGAGGAGGGATTAGGGAAGTGTGAATAGGGAAAAGAGGCAGGAAAGGCATCAGAGTTTCTAGGAGCTGAGGGAGGCAGGTATGACAGGGTTTCAGAGTAAAAACCCTGTAGATTAACTCTTGCTTCCAGCAGGGCAGAGGGATGGGGATGGAAGGGGAAAAGACTAAAAAGCAGCATCTGTAGAAAAATGTGCAAATGGATTCCCTAGTTTTTATGTTTGCTGCTGTAACAGGTGAGATCTCTCTTCTGTGTAGGCGGTGAGCAGCCTGCAGCCTTAGCAGTCTGTGACCCCAGGCAGGCTTTCCTTTGTCTAAAGTTATTTGTGCTATTTCTGGTCACGTTTTCTTTCTCAGGAATTTCTCCTTCTCACCTCTCTCCAGAGCTGGTGTTTTCATTTTTCTCAGTGCATGGGTGCAGGCTGAAGAATCACTCAGCTCTCACAACTGGGAGACTCCATGCTATTGTCCACTGCTTGATACGTGGGTGTGAGGAATTGAAGAGTGGGTGACCACAGAGCTAGAGAAGATCCATCAGTTTGTGGAGTAGTTTCAGTGGTGGTGTGATCTCCAGACAACTTAGTGGGCAGCCAATATCTCCTTTTTGATTTACCATGCACATATTTTTAGTGAGATTTGTTTACGAAGTACTAAGTCGTGTCCCTAAGACGAGGACAGCCATTCTCCTTGATCTGAAATCTTTGATCAAGATAATTCCAAGGATTCTACAAACTCCTCTAAATAAACACTGATGTTTCTCAGCCTCAGTAAAGTCTTCTTTTCCAGTCCCATAGCAAATAATATATCTCGGTGGGTTTCATGTCAGCTTTTTAGCTGTGTGAAAATGAAATCCACAACCTATCTCTTTGTTTTGATGAATCACCTCCACTACTTCAGTTTTTCCAGAATGCCTTAAATATTTTACATTTTTCCCCCCTCCTATGAATTTTCTGTGTTCATGTGTAGCATTTAATAATAGAGGCCTTGCTCAGCATATGTATAATAGGCATATGGTCCCAGATATAGTAAAATAATTTGGCTATAAGCACCTTTTACACAGGCTAGAAAGATATTTGCCTTTTTTTGAAGCAGCATTGTGATTTGCAATGTACTTCTAATCTTTTCCTGAAGTACATTTTAACTTTTTACTCCATATTTTGCATTTATACATTCAGTGTTTTTCCTTCTCTGATTTACCTCCTAAGTAACTCATCAGATATCAACTTCTTTCTTTCAGATGATTTATCAAAGTTGTTAAGATGATTTTATATTTTAAGTCTCTTATCCAGAGAGTGTCCTAGTTGGTGTTACCTGTTTTTGTTTGTTTGTTTGTTTGTGTTTTTCCCCCAATATACTCTCTGTATAATGTTTCATCCTAATGGAAATATTGAAGAGTTTAAGATGTAAGACATACCTCTTTAAGACTTCGTTAATCTCCTTTTCGTAGAAAACAAAATTCAAACTATTCTTTATTCAACCTTCTGCATAGCAGTTTTATCTGCAATATATTTCTTTAGTTTGATTATGATGCTGTTTTTGGTCTATGTGAAAAGACATAAAAAAGACAAGACATTTTCATGCTTACCACTGATCCAATTAGCCAATAATTTTATCAAAGAAGAAAATTGTATTGAGCACCATTTTTTTTGAAAATATGTGTTAAATGATTCTTATTACCCTCTTGTGTTAACAAGCTGATGAATTACTTTATAATTTATTCCATTATTCTTTGGGGTAGGGAGGTCAGGTTGAATAATCACTAATTTCTTAGATAGACCTTTTTCCTCTTTGAGAAAGATTTTCTTTTTATCCTTTTCCAGTCCTTGGGGATCTCACTGTCTTCTAAGCATATTCAGAAATCAGTGCTAATAGTTCTGGGACTGCTCAGGCTACTGGTGTGAGTACTCACAGGGGGACATTTTGTCAGACCCTGCTGAGTTTGTTATATCTAACACTTAAATAATCTTCCATGCTTCTAGTTTATCTCCCTTCCTCTTGTTACTAATTACACAATAATTTTGGTGTGATTTATGGAGTGCTTGGACCAGTAGGTACTTCCATTTGAAACAGCTGCAGTACACCTAGTGACCCCCTATAAGGCCCGAATGTTCACCAGAGATCCACATCTATGTCAATGACTGGGAGGTCTAGGCTAGATCCATGTCCTACTGTCCTTTGCTGGCCTAGGAAGAGAAGTGTCAAACTCATCTCTGACATCCACAGGTGTCTGAAGCTTCAGGAGCACTGAGCTCAGCACAATAACTGCTTCAAATCCAATATCTTATCTCTTGGAAGAGTGATGGAGGCTTTGGTTTTCCTTTAAAGAAAAAGATAATCCAATAGTTAAGCTGGGACCCAGAGGTGAAATCCCAGTGCCAATGCTCTCCCTGGTCCTGTAGACCCTGTCACTCCGTTATGAGAACCAGTGTCATGCCAGGGGCACGCTGGGAGTGCACAGGAGGAAGGCCAAAGGGAATGGCCAGGACAAGAAGGAATGAGCCTTGTGCTACTCTAATGGTGCGCAGAAAAAGAAAAGGTTAAACCATAGTCTCTGCTCCAATGATTATTTCTGCTTTTTTTGAACATAGATCTGTTAAAGTTTAGGAAAGTTCCTTGAGGTAGAAGATATTGGCAAATTTTATGAAAATCTCATTTTGCAAAGAGGGTGTTACATTGTAAAATAATGTTTTAAATAAAATAATTTTGTTATCCAGTAGGATGTAAGTACTCATTGTGTCATATTTGTCATGCCTTCTGGCATAACAAATTTAGCATTTTCTGCAAGACACATTGGCTGCTGTCGCAGAAGGCAGCAAAATTGATTTAAAAGAGGGACAGCATATGGCAAAAATATCACTTTGGTTAAGGACATAATGCTACAATTAATAATAAAAGAAGAAAATAATCTTTTTCTAAAAAGAAATCTAACGTGTTTAAAGTGCATCCCTGGAGCAGTTTGCTATGTTTCCAAGCCTAGGTTAATTCTCCTAGGTGCAGTAATCTTTTAGTGTAATTTATTTTGTCAGGACTATGCCAAGCAGGAATACATATCAGATATAACATAGAATACATAATAAGCTAGAACCTTCCCCTCTCTCTGAAATCTTTTGGTCTGATGAACTTTTGTACAAAAGACTTTACTCCTTGAAAAAAACCCAGTATATATACTTGAGTTGGAATGTCAGACTTCTTCCTTGCTGCTGCATCACAGTGAAATCTTTTTTTTATGTCAAGGTTGGACTGAGTCTGATGGCATGTGTTGATATTTCTGAATTCTTGCTTGTCTAGAAGTAAAGTTGAAGTGGAAGATCTCTAAAAATTACTGCTTTTTGACCAGGAAAGGGGAAAAAACTCAATGTACATAAATTCAATGAAAAAGTGTCTAAAACTTCTCTGTCTAGAAGGCCAGGTGGCTTTTGCAAGTCCACATAGATGATCATTCCAAAAGTTACAGCAAATGAAAATACAAACCAAAGACTCCTGAAGAAGTGTGTATTCCCTATTTTTCCAGAAGATAGAGAGAGGTTATTTCATCTAAGGACAAGAAGGAAGTTGACCTGCTAGATCCTTGCAATTGCTTTCAAGGTCTTTTACTTGCTAGAGAATAAGGAATGTGGGATAGGATAGGAGTGGGTGTTTCATATCTTAAAGCTCTGACGAGTAGGTTTGACATATTGCAAACATGCAAGAAGTACATCCCTGAAGCAGTTTGATGGGAGGCAAGAGAGTTCTCTCAGGCAGTAAATAGAGTTTGTTAAAGTGAGTGGCTCAAATAACTATCTGTGCTGATTTCCACGGACAAGTTGCAGTGAGTCCTTCAGAAACCTTCAGATCATGTTGTGCAAGGTTATGTTATGCACATGGCATCAACTACAGGTGCACAGAACAAAATACACCTAAAAAGTCACGCAGACTTAGGAGCACATAAAAGGTCATACGTAAAAGCTATGCAAGTCCTCTTTATAAAGTTCCTCAGATGCACACCCAGAGATCCCTCTTGAGATTGTTCATAGGGCAAGGAAAAGAAAGGTGATTTAAAAAGGATCACATTAAATCAAAAAGCAACAAAAAAACCTCCTCTTGAGACACTGACAACATGGTAAACTTTTTTAAAAGAATGGTTCTGTCTAAGAGATGTAACATTTTACTGTTATGGTCAGACTACCTATGGGTTTTCTCCTAAAAACCTGTGGAAATGAGGTACACAGCCCTGGCATAAATCCTCTTTTTTATACCTCTTCCTGGCATAAATCTCCTCTTAAGTTTTCCAAGGACTCAGATTTCAACAATTTCTCTGAAACAGTGATAAGCTTTTTAAGAAGAGATTGGATGAGCGAAGAATGATAACTGTATGAAAATCCATTTTCTTTCTGCTTCCTAGAAAATAGCATAAAGGAAGGTAAAAGAGAATTCTTGTTTCTTAACTGTAATAATATGAATCTATTCTTTCAGTATATGATTAGTCATGTTTCGTCCCCCCGGTAAATTGACATTTCCACTTTATGCTTAGTACTCTGCTGAAAGAAAATTTAATTTATTCTGCTTTATAATATTCATATGAAAGATTATTTTTTGAGATTTGAAAAACTGCTAGAATTTATAAGTCTTCTGTTTAAAGTGTTGCTTTGCTTGTTTTCTACTCTGTAATAATAAAAAGCATATAGACTTCATCCTCCACACAGTATCTTTTTTCAAGTAAAACTTTTTAGGAGCAAAGATGTCACAAAGCTTCTTGAAATAACGTATAAGTCATCAGGAACTCAAGAGAACTTGGTTGTTTCTAGCTGCCCAAGACTACACCTTCAAAGCAAAATCCACAGCCCTGCTCTGCATAACAAATAGTCAGATTATGAGGAATAACCACTAGCTAATACATTGGAGCACAGAGAAGGACTCAGGAGAATGGGAATGATGGGATTTTCATACATTTTTGCTGAAACATCCGTACTGGTTCGTACCAGTGCCATCTCATTGACACTTAAAAGCACAAACCGGCAACAGAGATTGAAATCAAATCTGTAAAGACTTGGTATTTATATTTTCTTGATTTTCGAGAGAGAAGTGCAACATGGAGCTGAACACAGAGCAAAGAATAATTCATCTCTTTTGTATGTATTCTCCTTAAATATCTGCTGGTGGAGTAAGACAAATCTGAATGAAGACATCTCACATTAGAATGAAGACATCAAATTAAGGCAGGGGGCCTTAGTATTAATGTGTGTTTCTCATTATTAATTAATAATATATTTTTTCCCCCACAAAATCAAAAGTGCAGAATGAGAGACCACAGATGTTTTTTTAAAAATTTCTCAGAGGACCATTTCCATGCCAGTCAGATGATGGAATCTATTCAAGAGTGCTGTACCTAGAGGCATGACACTGTTACAGCTGAAAGTTGGTATCGTCTATATTTTGTTCCAAAACTTTCCACTGCTACAAATTGCCAGAGTATCTAGGGCAAGGACAAGATTGCTGAAAAGTTACTCTGTCCATGTAGGAATATTGCTGAACAGAGCAATGTGAGAACAATCTTTGGTTTGATTCACAAATGTTGCTCTTTCAGGAGGTAATTTGGAGAGGAGGTAAATAATGCTAAAGTGTATTTCATAGAGGAACTCATTCACACAGCCACAACTAACTTGAAGGCCTGAAGATGATGGAAAAGCACACACTATTAGGAAGGATGAAAATAATGTATTTATTTTCTTTCTTATGGCAAAGAATTCAGATTAATTTCTGTATCTGTGTTTGGATGAAATGTTCCTGCCATTTTCTCAGCCCAGTGATAGATTCAAAGCATTATGAGTATTTGGCTAGGTTCATATTTGTATTTTGGGTCATAAATTATGGATCACATTAGCTGGGCCATTCATAAAGTCAGTAAGTAATGATAAATGGATGGCCAAATTTGGCTTTCAGTTGCGCAGGTGTAAACTTGTTGTAGCTTTGACATCTACAGAACATTCAGTATGAGAAGAAACTCTTTATTTTCAATGTTTTCAGAAGAGAAGAAAATCAAGGGACTGCATTGAGAGCACAAAGAACAGCATATCATTTCAAATAAAAGTTTAAGAAATCCAGAGATTTTGTGGAAAAGAGACATGTTTTCTAAATTTACATGTTCCAGTAAATGTTGTCATAGTTTAATGGTGGCAAATATTTTGACTAGCAAATCTTAAACCTGAAGAGGCCACAAAAGGCAATAAAGGATTGTTTTGGATGTATTCTGATATCAGGTTTTGTGGCTGTACTGATACCTCCTAGTTCCTCTGCTCAGAACTAGCAGGAAGACCCTGGTTCATTTTTCAGCTATGCTGCATCCTGTTAGAAGAAAAAAACCTGACCTCGTCTGGTAGGTATCCTGACCTCATCTGTAGATGACGCTCCAGACTCTCTTTGAAGACCCAGTTCTGGATAAGCATTTCTTCTTGCTTTTCTATAGCAATAGGTCTGATTGTTGCTCTTTAATTAATGGGGAGATGCTAGTTGGCAGTTGTAGATGTGTAGATAACTAAAATGAGATGGGCAAGAGGGTGGTATTGTTCTACTTCAACAGGAAAGAAAAGAAAGAGCAAAAAAGAAAGAAAAGACCACCCTGAGCCTTGAGATGCCAGAATTATGGCAGGTTTTGTGCCCTCTGCCCAGTGTTTCTCCAGACACAGGCAAAGATCTGACATAATCCGGCGTTTTAGGAATTATATTTTAGGCTTGACAGAGGTTACCGCATGAGTGTCTGTACATGCGGATCTTGAAGGACTTTGTGCATGGAAACACATATGCTCGGAGGAGTAATCTGGAGTGTCTCATTTGAAGGCATCAGATGCAGAACTGATAAAACACCAGTGGGACAGAAAAGGAGTAGTGGTTGAATGCCAAATACATCAGGTGTTACCTTGATGTAAAACAAGTCTGTGCAGAGGTATGTGTGAAGGGTCTGTAGTGCTTTTGGGATGAATGCAGAACATGGATGTCTCAATCCTCTTCAGATGTGGATTAGTGTTCCTGTTGGCTAATGTGTAAAGCTGCAGGTGCCTAGAACTAACTCTTTGCTAAAAAGTCTGCAAGGTCTGCTCTATTACTGAGCAGTTTTGAGAGAAGAGGAAACTACAGTATTCTGATTCGTCATCTTCTTAGCTTATGCACAAACTTCCTTCTGCGTGTGTATATGAGAGGCAGTGCCTCCATATTGCTGCATGGATCAGAGAGGGATGAAGCTGTCAAAATCCATGTGTAAGCAGCGAAGCTGCTCTACTTCAGTGCTACTTGGCTCCAGAGCAGAGGAGAAGTAGAGAGGCATTTGATTTATGCCTACTGTTAATCTGTATTAACAAAAAAACCACTGGAAGCTATTTTCATTATCCTTTGCTTGATTTTTGCTAATCCCTCAGTAGCCAGAAAAAAAGCAGCAGTATTTTGAAGGCTTAAATGCCTTTGCATCTGCACTGCAGATATGCAAGTAGAGAAGAGCATGTGCTTTGAATATTATCAGTCCAGGTATTGCATAGATTCATCTGTAGAAGACCACTTTATTGCCCAAATGAATTCCTATTAGCTAGAGTTGGTTGCACTGCTACTTCAGTTTGTTTCCTCTCCTACTGCTAGATTATATGCAAAAAGAACAATTTCTCAGACACTCAATCAGTCAGAACTTTTTATATTGGAATTAAACAGCAATGCAGCCTCTCACTGCCAAATTCCTTGTGCGAAATGGTGGCAATAATAAAAAAAAGACACTCAAAGTTTACATCCTTGTGACACTTATCTTCTACAGAGCCCAAATCACCTGTCACCTCCAGTTTGTTCAGCTGCAAATACAAGATTAATGACTTGCTTAAAACAACATAAATAATCATATTGCTTTTTCTCCTGCGTTTTCAGCATTACAATTAATCATCTGACATACTGCCTTTTTTAGATGATTCCAGAAGTCTATTCAACTTGATTCTAGCATAGTGATACAAAGTAATATTGGGCCAGAATTTTCAAGTTCAAAACAAAAACCCCAAACTATCAGACATATCTACATTTCAGACATAGCTACATTGTGTATCCCAACTGTAAATAACTGTAAATCCCAGATGTTTTGGATCATGTGTGGGGAGCAGACTGAGCAGGGACATTCAAAAGAAAAACCGAAAGGCTTTATGAAGCTAGAAGTGTATATGAGATTTAGAAAACTTGTATGAGATCTCTCTATTTCATCAAAATGTTTGGATCCTTTGGAATTTGAATTTTGCTGGCAGTACTCTCAGAGCTTCATAAAAAAATCCATATTGTCATATCAGTAATATATATGACACAAATATCTGAATTTTTAGGTGTTTATTAAATCAGTGCCAGAAAAACATTCTTACTGAATCCCATGGTGACAGTCATTTGGAGCAGAAAAGGAAAATGAGTTGAACTACACAGAAAAAGGAAAAGCTGAGCCAAAAAGGGGATTTGAGGAATGAAATAATAGAATAATAGGAGACTGTGACACATATGGGCTATGAACTCAACTTTGACTGGTCTTATAAGGTTTAAAATATTGTCCTTTCTCCCAGTTTTCTCTTGTTCAAACTGATTCATCACACTATTTCTATTTTTCTGGCTTCAGATAAATTTCATCTAAAGACTCCTTCAAAACACTTGAAGGAATCCCCTCTGGTGAGGTCTTGAATCATGTGTGTCTTTTTTTCCTGGAAAAGGCTATTCTACCCTGCTGGCAGGCCTGCCTTTTTTCCTCAGGCTCTATTTTTCTGATACAAGAACTTGTTTGTTAGAAATTATCTAGTTTCTTCAATGTCTAGGAAAGCCTGACCTGCTTTTAGCTGCCAAGAGAGCCTTTTAATGCCCGTCCATTCCAAAGCAATAGGCAACACATCATGACATCCCTATATTTTACACACTCTCTAAGAGCATCAAACCCTCATGGGAGCCTGTTCTAGTGTAACACATTTTCCATCTTTCTAATTAATTGAATCCTTCTGCCATTATATAATAATTACACTACCTTCTCATATATGTATTTTGAGTTGAGGGTGCTAGTTTCTTAAGCTGTTGGGTGATGATTGGTGATTCTGTTCTTTTTCCTGGTGCTTTCCAATTAGGTAATTTTTTCAATCTTCTTTGAACTTCCTCTTCCATGATCTGCTCTTAACTTTAATTAATCACATCACTCCATTCACATGTGGGTATTTTTTGTTAAATCTCCTTTGCCGAAGGGTTACCTGGTGCCTCCCATTCCCATTTTTCTTTCCAGAAGTCTGTCATGCTTAGTTCATTTGTCATTGTATTATTCTCATCTTTCTGCTTGACAGTTTGAAAAATTTCCTCTGGTCATCTCCACCTCACAGGTAATGGTGTTATTTGTGTGTGTATTCCTTTAGTTCCCTTGTCTGTATCAATAGGTTCTCCTTCAATTCCATTGCAACTTCTGCAATGTTATGATATGAGATTAAGGTTGTTTGGCTTTTTTGTTTGTTTTTGTTGTTGTTGTTGTGGTTTTTTTTTTTTGTGATTGCATTAGTATTGATCTACTTTTCAATTTCTCCTTATTTGTGTCACCCCAAATAAAGCTGCTGTCATTACAATGTTCCTGTAGACACAGTGGGACGAGTACAGGGTGGATACGAAATGGAGCCATGCCTAAAATGAGCATGTGTAATTTTATACTCTGAAAAGCTCTGAAAATATAACCTGTGCAGTGTCATGCCTATTTGGATCTGCTTCTCATTATGGTTTTGTCTTTTAAAGTAACACTGCACTATAGGGATTTTTTCATGATTCTTTAGCAATTCCCTCAGGAATTGTTTTCCCTTCAAACAGGTGAAATGCTTATTGCATACATGCATATAGAATGCTATATTTTATGCTGAAGTGAGCAATTAAGACAAAAAATTCTACAGTTCTCTTTCTTTCTTCCCTGCTGTTTTAGTGGATGAAACAGGAAAGAAACAAAGCAAAATTCTTATGGATTTCCATTCACAAATTTGGTGTCAGCTGGAAGCTGAGATTTTTCAGAGTGAACACTGTCATCCTATCTAAAGAAAGTTTTAGAAAGTCAAGAATAAACGATATAGTGTTTGGTCTCTCCTCTTCTGGACATCAGAAGATTTTTTTTTAATTTAAAAAAATCAATATTTTTAATGTGCTTTGTTTGTGAATTAGGTAATAGAATTTAGAACCTGTTATAATGAGTGACTAACCATGTGGTTTAGGTCAGGATTCTCAGTATAAGTCAGGAAACCAGTTACTAAATGTATTAATTTCTGGTAAATTAGTCAGAGAGAGAACCGTGTGTGTTCTTTTAACATTGTTCTTTTAACATTCTATACTTTTTGATAAGAATTACCCCTATCTGCATGCTGGTAAAGGACTTTTTAAGAGGTCGGTAACAACTCATTGTAAGTAAAATGTATTTTCTGAGACCTTTGCCTTGATAAAAAGACTGTTCTCTCTGTGAAAATAAAGTAGTTGACTTGCATACAACATAGGGATAATAATTTAAATTTTAAATCTGCTTACTGGAGAGAGGAATGTGTTTTGAAGTTAAAATTTCATAATTTGGAACTAGCTAGAGCATCTGTTCTTTTGCAGATAAATGGGCAAGTGTAGTCTGAATCAAAATTACATGAACCATTATTTTATCTCTGTGTTGTTGATATCCTCATTGCTTCTATCTAAACTTTTGAATATTGAAACTAACTTGGTGAGAAATTGTTTATTCCCATTTTAGGATTTAATTTGTTGCCTACCATTTGTTTTACATTCTTTCTTCTTCCCACTTATGTTTTTCAGCTCTTTTGAAAGTGTATATTGTGAAATGCATAATTAGTTAGAAATGATTCTACAAAGTGGGACTTCTACAATGTGCCAACAATTCAGAAGAAAATCCTATCAACACACTTTTATTTTCCCTCCTCTTGCACTGCTTCCTTCTTCTCTGAATTAATTCTGCACGTGAAGGTATGCAAAAGTCATAGCAATTACTGTGTTTAAAAACTTCTACTTTATGCAACCTAAGAAGCACTACATAAGAAAACAGCAGATCCACATCACAGTAATTCTTTGGTCTTGTAGGATCAGTACAAGTCTCTCCTATGAATTCTTGTCTATTACAACTGAGGAATATCTAAACATTTTTTCTTGTGTGCTCTCTAAACATCCTTTCTCTTAGGCTAGGGATCTTTGATGCATAAATATAGTTTGGCTAGACTAGATTTCTTACTGTACAGCTGCTAGCAATGAAGACAACTTTGGCAGCGTCCTCATAATTCTCCTTAATAAGTTCTCAGGATTTTTAATCACCATAATGCTGATCTGTGGGTAGATAAAGTAATGGAAATTAGCTAAATCTTTTATAGGCCCTGGATATACCCACTGGTTTCAAAGCCCTCGTATGAACCATTCCACACCTAAAATATCAAGCTGAATTATTAGAACTAATCTTGGCTGTGCAATCAGTTCTTAAATCCTCTAAGAAATGCCATTTTATCATCCACTTAAACATTTGCAGCATGATTGCAAACAGACAGAACTCTCTCTGGCTCAGTTCTTTCAGAGTAAAATGAGATTTCTAGAGCTTCCTGATCATGAGTGTGCATGTGTGTGTATGTGTATATATATATATATATATATATATATATATATATATATATACAAACACACACACAAGGGCATGCCCGTCACTGTCCCCAGTCTTGTAAAGAGGATAGTAAAGCTCTTAAATATTTTACATCCATGAATAAACATGGGATTCATCTCACTGAGTGATAGTCTTCCAAAACTTTAAGCATCTAGGATCTCCCAGTAATTAAGAGAAAGTATCAGTCTTGCCTGCCCTAGACACCTATCAGCAGATGGAATGAATCACTTCTCTGAAAGTGCACATGTATCCCCAGGGATGACAGAGATTACCAGATTAAACTATAATTCTTACTTTTAGAGGCCATACTTGATTGAGGTTAATATTCTAAATGGAAATCTCTATTACGGCAGTAAGTAGAAAATACTGGTTTTTACCTTTGCATAAACCTGGCACCATCAGAGATGATGATGAACCAAGAAACAACCCTATCACAAATTTCTAAATGTATAGATTTTCTAAACTTGGAGAGAAAAAATAATTATCTTTATAAACTGAAGTTAAAGGAAAGAAACACACTCAGTGAAGCTCATGTTTTCTTCTGTTCTTGGTCTTTCCCTGTTTTCATGCTTTCTGGGATGTGATAGCATACCAGAGAAGTCTTGCCAAATATTTTCTTGTTGACACCATTTAAATTCATGGTGATGAAATCCCTAAGTATCCTGCTAAATCTAGAAGAGGAGGTAAGTCTGTTCTCCACACTTTTTGCCCTCTTTTCCCACAAAAGACTGAGGAAACTAAAGGGTTTCCAGTCTCAAAAATTCCAAGACATCTGCAGCATGTCAGCAACTGTGGCCAGCAACTGCTGATGATATCTGTGTGATGGAAAATGCTCAGATAGAGGAGCTTTAAGCACAAAAGAAGCTCCTGCTCAGATTGGGTGTTGCCTTCTCTTTACTACCTGAGACACTTTCTTAGCTTTGGTCTGCATAATGTTTTATTTCCATCTCTACACAGAATCAATAGGAAACCCCTACTGGGGCACTCTGAGGCAGCCATTAGTCAGTAGCTGTGGATGTAAAATGAGTCAGTCACATTATACCACCTCTGTGCCACAGAGAATACGGAGGAGCTGTGGCTCCCCATAGGCTTAGCACTCAAATGTTTAAGCATTCATTTATTCAGCAAAAGCATGGTTAAAATTTTGCAAACCAAGTGTGGTGTGTAGACACTCACCTTCCACTGCGATTAGAACAGGCCCACTGCATTACTAAGCAAATGTCAGATTTTGGTTTCTTTACATGTTACTCTGGAGAGCAAAGAGCTATTAGACTATTGGTTAGGAGTACATTTTGACCAAGATGTCCTAGAACAGAACTTCCTTCCCCCCCAACCCCCCCCAGAATCCTGTGTTTGTGCTCAGCACAGCCCCTCGAACATACTTGGAAATTTGAATAAAATCTATAAACAATAGGTAAAGAAAGAGGCTATGTGACCAACTGAAATGATCCTAAGTTGTGTCTGCAATTGTGGCACTATTTGCCAGTTTAAATAATGATAGTTTTGTCACTTCATCCAAAGCTGAATTTATAACCACTTTGTTCAGTCCTGTGTATTTTAAAGTCTTTGCTATGAAATTAACAAACGTGCTGAAGTGTATTCTCTTTAGAAGTTTGCTTGCTTAAAGGTCATTCCCTGCTGCCTGTACTGGATAAATAACAGGATTCGAGGATCTATTTATCATAAGAAAAAGCATTGTATGAGACAACAGGGTGGTAACATTCCTTGTTCTGCAACACCGTGTATCTTTCTGAACGTCATGCTTCTATGTATACTGTTGGTGGGAGATCTGAGAAATTACCATGATGAGGGAACCAGAGAACCAAAGAGACTGACTTCCTAGAGAAGCTGAAGAGCCACACATGTACATGTGGAATCTTGGTCAAGTGATCAGTGCCTGCTGGGACCATGACAGAGGTCTTCCAATATTTAGTGGGTATGAACACAGAGAAGTGACAGGACATTTAAGATAACAAAAGTGAAAAAAGGTCTTAATCTTGTGGGTTGGAAAAATGTCATGTAAGAGATAATATATTAGGTCTATTGAAGTAATCACTGTCAGTGCAGCATTTTCCTAGGGCTTTTTTTATTTTTTGCATGGCTGATAGAAATCTGCTTTAATTACAATAAGAAGAAATGCAGTCAAAGTCACAAGAAAAAACCCACTCAATTTTGAGAGAAAAATCTTCCTGTCTGGCAATTTTGATGAATTCTAGAACTTTCTGAAAAGTAGTAAATCCCTGTCTCTTGGGGCCACAGTAGGAAAATGGGAAAAATGTAAGGAAAAGCATAATAGCATTGACAAAGAACAGAACTAGATTTGCTAAGGTTTATTTATTTTAAATTGCAACAATGATCAAAGCCTTTAACTTTTTTAAAACACCTTACCCTTTGGTGCATCTATAATACAGAAGACACTAGAAAAGCCAAGCAAAAGAAATAAACAGAGTCCTACTGCGTTAAGGCAGCCCTCCTTCTCTTTGTTCTTCTTCTGAGAACTGTACCTCAGAGGAAGCAATGGAGTGAATATCATTTAAGTTCCTTCTGGAACATAAGCACCTTCACCAGGACTGGCATGCACTTGCCTTGCTTTACCTACCAGCACAGGATGACAAAATTTATCACCACTTAAACATTTGCAGCTTGACTGCAAACAGCCAGACATATGATGTGGCATCTGAGAAGCTACCTCCTGGAAAGTATTGGAGAGTTGCTGATGCTACCAGGCTTGGGATGGGCACCCAGAAGTGATGCCAGAGTGCTTGGATCATCCACACTGGTACTCTCCTGTTTGTCTTTGAAAATAATCTACCTCCCTAACCTGTCTTCCTGACTGCAGAGACATGTTTTACTCCTGTTGGTTGTTCAGAGTAGTGGGTTTGGATTATTTTTTTACTCTGGCTGTATAAATGAAGTACAGGGCTTCTTAACAAATCCCCTGGACAACACTGGCTGTGTAATTTGTACTCCTTCCTTCCTTCCTTCCTTCCTTCCTTCCTTCCTTCCTTCCTTCC
>NW_020884928.1:2756686-2768784 GCF_003945725.1 Corapipo altera
CCTTCCTTCCTTCCTTCCTTCCTTCCTTCCTTCCTTCCTTCCTTCCTCCCTTCCTTCCTCCCTCCCTCCCTCCCTCCCTCCCTCCTTCTCAAGCTATGCTCTCTCTACCTTTCTCTTATTTTACTCCACTTGGCATATTTTACTGTTTCTGAGGTTTGTTTCTTTTCCAACTTCTCAGCTTCCTTCCACATTGAAAAAAAAATGTCTGTGAATAACCATAAACAAAACTGTAAAAGAGCAATGAATTTTGGTCTTAAGATACATCTGGCTGTAATAGCTGAAAGAAAGAGTGAGTCAGAGTCTTGAGTACCCTGCATGAGGTCTGATGTCATGTGTGATTTCATATTACAGTATGATAAAGGAAAATGGGTAACAGGCTAAATTTCCTTGAAGAAATCTATGACCCCTTGGACTAATGCATTGTTATTCTGACTCATCCAGCTAGAAGGGTCCCAGCTCTAAAAGGCGAAACATATGCAAGTACAGAAAGATGAGAGCTTGATATATTTGAATAAATAAATTTTCTATTTTGAATATACCTTGGATCAAGGTATTTAATATGTTACTAGTGTCCTTATCAGAGTTGACTTCTGGAGGACTCAACAGTCTAGCCCCAGATTCCCCAAAAGGCCTGCAGCTCCTTAGGTCTCCCCAAATCAAAGTTTCTAGTACTCTTAAAACCTGAGCCCAGTGCTCCTGAAAAACTGGCTCTGCCCTCAGTCATAAATTGCTGTTTCATAGAGCATCACATACATTAAAAGTAGCCAAGCTTATGTCAAAAGAATCTCTAAGCCTTTTTATGCTCATAAGACAATCACAGGCAGAGATTTAAGTATTTGCACTTATCACTCCTTTCCCCCTCCCTAGAGAGAAGGAATGTCACAGTCAGTGAGAGATAATGCTTGCAAAACTGCACTATTTCATATAATTTCTATTAGTGTTGCCAAATGTATTTTGAATTGTAAAGTGTCCTTTATAAAATAACACAGAACCCTTGCTTTCTTCTGTTAAAACCCAAAAACTAGTATACCTGCATGCGTGTGTCTGTGTGCATGTATGTGTCCTCTTCTAAACAACAAAAAAAACCTGTCTTCAGGACAACATTTATGAAAGAGATATAACATGGATTGTATCCTTAATACTAGATATTGTTTGCTGGTTGGGTGTACTTTAACACACACCATGAGTTGATGACAAATTTGGCACTTTTTTGGGCATCAACAGCAAAAAGTTTCTACAGCAGAGCTGACTACCAATTTATACAGCGCTGATGTGTTTTCCTTACGATAAAATCCCTGTGCACTAAAAATTACTGGTGTTCCATTTCTACTTTCCATGCCATATATTTTCTCCGATTCTTATCAGTGCTGATTGTTGTTCAATATTTTTTGGTATTTTCAATGTGATAAACATCTCTACCTTTCTTTCCTATTACCACATTTGGTCTTCTCACATATATTCCAAATCCATTAATAGTAAAAATTGAAAAATTTGGTAATGCTTTTTCATTTCTTATTTTCTCTATCTTTGTGCCTTATGAAGATAAGACTCCTTTCTTACTTGCTGCACATTACTGCCAACTTTCTAATGCAGTAATTTATAGTCATCTCCAGACAGTTAGTTGCATCAACTGAAACGTGATTTACAGTTAATGAGGCCAGGCCACAAATTTTATTGTCTGAATTCACATTTTCCCTATCATCTGTCTTCTGTCTTTGCATTAGCATATCTTATGTAAATCATCTACTTCGAGCAGTCATAGTTAAAACTTCAGGATGTTCTGTCCTTTCTTCTTTGTCATGTCACTTCTAATTTTCCATTGTATTCAGTGAGATTTAATAAAAGATACACCATGTCGGTTTTTTTCATCTCTTTCTGCTTATGTGTTTCTTCCTGTTGTCTAATGACCTATTGACAGAAGTAGTATATTCCTCAGATGGTTTTGGTTTTGATCCAGTAAGTCCATCTCTCATAGTTTCCTGTCATTACTCATTGTAATCCCTGACATCCTTCACTGATCTCATCTTTTCTTCTGTACACTTCATGCCAACAAAAAGTCGCTTCAGGTCAGAGTTCATACAATGCTAACTTCCTTCTGCTGCTCCTGTCAGATTCCCTTAAATCTACTTTTCATCAAGTCACTAATCCCAGGCGTATGATCTAATTGGGTGGTATGTTGCAGCTCCTTAAATAAGCCTAAGAATTACTGAATTTCCCTATGAAAATACTCTTTGTTTTCTTTGTTTGGTTATCATAATTCTCCTCTCTTAAGCTTCTGTATAAAGCAGCCTGAACTCTTGTAATGCCCATGCCTCTTTCCTGTGGCATCTGTGAAACTCCTTTCAGTATCACAAGGCACTGTTAGATCTAAATACTAACTCTCAAATCTCTGAAAGTTTTCACTATGGAATTAATATAAAGAAAAACCTGTATATTTTTAACACCTATAAAACATAGGGAAGTTGTTCTTCTAATGTTCCAATAACATTTCTTATACCTTTCAATAGCAAAAAAGGCCTTTCCTAAACTTTTATCTTCCTGTTGTATCAATCCATTCTTTTCTTTGTGCAGCCTATTTTAAATTCTAATAACAGATGCCCTGAAAAGATTCAAATATATTGGAAATTTCTATCAGTGTGATAGTGTTTTGTACTGCAGCGCAATTTGCCTGACTAAACTGCAGGCTATTTGGAAAACTTTCATCTCTGTGTCATCATTGTCTGCTTTCTGATGGCTCTTTACATCCTGCAGCTTTGGCATCCTTCTTGTTCTTGAGGAAGCCTACCATTACTTTCAATGAACTTAATATTTTTTTTGCTATTAATACAATTAATGCTGTTCTGTTACACCCAAATCATGGGAAAACAGAATATAGACTTGCAATTTTACATGGAACATTTTATTTGTAACAATATTTTTCATTAACAAAATATTTCCTGATGCCATTCAGTTAAATGAATGTTTTTCCCAACTGTTTGCATACATCTTTTGAGCAGATTTATGTTTGCAAAACTCTTAACTGATGATTTTAGATTCTAATCAAGCATTGGAATGGGCTGCCCAGGGAAGCAGTGGGTTCTCTGTCCCTGGAGGTTTTCATGATGAGACTGGATGTGGCACTGAGTACCATGGTCTAGTAGACACGCCGGTGTTGGATCAAGGATTGGACTTGATGATCTCAGAGGTTCTTTCCAACCCAGTTGATTCTATGATTCTTCATTCCCAGTTGCTTTCCAGTTAGGCAATTCTCTCTGAACATTCTCACCTGTGATCTGCACTTTATTCTGATTAACCACACCATGTTATTCATACTTTGTTTTTAATATCCACTTCTCAGAAAAGTCTTTGTTTCCCTTCAGTCAAGAAACCAAGCATCCATTTTCTTCAGTAGTTTTATTGTTTTAACCTTTGATTTTGTCACCTCTCCAATTTCCTCTTTTCATTTACAAACATCTTTTTTTTGGTGGAAACATCATCATTATAAGCAAAGTTAGTAGCAATGAAAGGTTGTCCCAGATTTAAGCTGCAATAAAAATAATATTATTGACTTTAAGGTTGTCCTTCTACAAAATAAATTCTATTCTTTAAATTTGATTTTGACATGAAACTTCTGTGTTAAGAAAACCATATATTGATTTTTAATTGCAAATGATAGTGACTCCTCAAATTGGTTACAATGTAATGATTTGTTCAAGTTTATGTGGAAATTGTCTTCTGCCATGTTTTTGTGAACACAGCAAATCCACATGAGAGGTGATCTTTCCTATTGGTGCTGCTTAAATTCAAAGATTTCTTTTTCTAAGTAAAGGTATATGAAAATCTTTCAGGTTATGAGTGTTGAAGAGGTTTGTTCCTCTGCCAGTCTCACAACTGCCAAAGAAAAGGATGGGTTGCCATCCTACTGTGTTCGTACACAAAAAGCCTACATGACCTGCTAGCACTGCCTTTGCTTGCTGCAGAAAGTAGTCTGGCGAAGAGCCCTATATAAAGTTACCATCTGCTGGGCCTTTACATTTTCTCAACAAGGCTCCTGGCCCCCATAGCCAAGTCTCTATAGAGAAATCAGCATTGGACAGCAACATGCTCTGGCTTTCCATATCAGTGTCGCAGAATGAGACCACTGATGACACAGAAAGGAATTGGGATTTTGGCAACTACGTGGGAGTGTGTGATGCTTGGCACCAAAGGATGTGAAGAGGATCACATAACTCAACATAAACTCTCTTAGTAATGTAATAACTGGCCCAGAATTTGCTGACTGTTTGTTAGTTATTGAACAATCCCAAACTGTCTAACCAAAAACGTACCCTATATCTCAGTTGCTCGTCCCAGATGACTAATAGCAACCGTTTTTGAAAGGGGTCCAGGAATGTCTTTGTACTGCCTTTACTTTTCCACAGCATTAGCCAAGTGACTATGTACCAAGAACCCTGAAACTCTGAGCCAAAACCTCTGCCTCCTGGTACTTCCTCCATAAACAAGTTCTCTGTTGAATTTCAAATACAGCTGACGCTGAAATATGCAAAAAAAAAAGTTTGAACAGAAGGATTCTTTTATTAGAAATTCTCCTAGCATCTTTAAAAAATATAACTTCTTCATTGTTACCATTAATAGAAGTAACACAGGGAGGAAGGGAAAAATGCAAACTATTAGCTCCTTAGACAAGCAACAAGAGGTAGTAGTCTCTAAATTAATCTGTGAATAAATGTGTAAATCTGCATTTTGTACATAAGGTGTCTGTTCCTGTATTTCTCTAAGTTCCAGAGGAGTTTGAGGAACAGAGAGTAGACTTTATGTTCTAACACAAATTTTTAGAGATGACACCTCTAAAAATTTAATTTTCAAATGTTTTTCTTTGGAAACTTGCACTTACTTCTGACAAATAAGAAAAAGGTCAGTAGTTTTATAAAATCAGCTACAACTGAAAGAAAAGCTACAGCAAAGCTTCATTTTCTGAACAGATATCTGTCTTATTTCTGTCATACTTTGCAAATGTTAACATTGTGAGTTTTACAACAGGAGAGCAGTATTATTCTTTAGTCAGCAATGCCCTCAACCAATACTGACTGAAGAACCTGTCAAATGAGATCCATGACTAGTTTAATTAGAATTTTAATCCTTGAATGCAGTTTGAGCATAGGCTTTATTCATATTCTGAATTTTAATGATACCAGGTGCCAACCCTTGCAGCACAATTCACAGACTCTTTAAGAAAAGCTTTCTTTTCTTCATTCTGTGATATGGTCACATATACTACTCAAAAGGAAAAAGAAACACTCTCCTTCAACATAACAGAAACAAATTTTCTGTCCCTGAAGCTCCAGGAAGGTGCCCACAGAAGTGATTAAAAAGCCCTATAATAGACTTTCTTGCTATGTCCTACACTCTTAATGTATCTATTAGGCTGATAAAGCAATTTCATTTGTTTTTTCTCTCTCTTTTCATGGAAACATTGCCATTTCCTCTTAAACTCTGTTGATTTACTCTTTGCTTGGGAATTTGACCTGTAATTAACTTTGACTTTTAACAACCACTTTTATGCTGCTATATATCCTTAGTCTCTCCAGATGGCAAGTTAAAATCTTGGCCATTTCAGGTGGAATGTCGGAACAGGTGGAAACAAGCAATTTTGTCTATTTTATAGTTAGTGGTATGCCTTTCTCATAATCTCTCCCTTTGGTTTGGTTACTTGCCATTTAAACACCTATTACTGTTCTACCTGCTAAAATACTCTAACGTTTGTCTCCTTGGCCTTTATATTCATACTAAATCACAAACAGTAAGAGTCAGCAGCAAACAAAAAGTTATGCTTCTCTGCATGCCTTCACCTAAATCTTCTACCTGGCCACATCAGAATGTGTTTCTTCAACTTAGTTCCTAGGGAGGAGTCCAGAACTGTGAGTTAGGTGGGAAGTTGTCTCCTACAACTTAGGAGAAAAGTTAGAGACAGCCGAATGGGACTGAAAATTACCAGTGGAATGATCTGTCTAATGCAAGTCAATGGGAAATACTGAGAATGGTGAATTTTCAGATTTTTTTCCTAGTAATTTCAGGGCTGTGACTTTAGATAGGGACTTGCAAGTAATGCCTTGGAATCTCTTCTGGTAATAGACCCAAAGAATGTGTTTTCACGTGAACTCAGCAGTGTTCATTTTTTTATTTTTCTGGGGAGAGGGTGGTGCCATCATCTAGTGTCATCACTATGGACGTTCTGAAAAACAGAAGAAAATTCAGTGCAGTCAGGCTGAAGCAAATTCTTTGTATTACATTTTGAACAGTTTCCTAAATCCTGTCTGTTACCAAAAAAAAGAAATTATCTGCCTCTCTCCTTAGGACAGGTCAGTAGTATAAAACTGTATGTGTTTAAATTGTCATTGAACTGGTGAGAAAATTGGAATTAAATTAGCTATCTAGAATATTTAACTGAAGCTTTCTTGCTTTCTTGAGTTGGAAAATATAATTTGTATTTATATGTTAAATAAGCTATGTTTAACATTAATAATCAATATATTTCTGCACTATGTATCCTGCATCAGGAAGACCAGGAAGAGAAAAGGAGGAAAAGTCAAACAGTTATACTGAAATTTATATATTGCCGTTGTGTTTATACCAGGGTTTCAAAGAACAAGATAATATTTCTGTGCCAGAATTCAGACAGTATATCTGAGGTCTTTGGAATGTGCTGCATTTTTATTAATGTTCTCATCAAAAAGCTTGAATTTTCATTGACAGCATCTTGTGTAACCGTTAGGCAGGTGTTAAGAGGTCCACATAATGTGAGATAGTGTGGAGAAAGGTCCTAAAAATATCAGCAGTGAGCTTGACAATTTTCCCTGAGCTCTGTGTGCCCTCTGCCATTCAATTTCTGGTACATAAGGTAAAATTCAACCTTCAAGGGAGAATGTAGTTTTACAACAGGCATTTTGCAGAATTACTGTTCTTAAACCTCCAGTTACCCTCTTTGAATGACTATGGATACAGACAAGAATTGAACAGTTATACAAAAAGTTTCCATCACTGATATGCTTTGGTAGTTGTATGAAGGAGAAGCAAGTCCAAACCAAAAGATGATGAGGTTAAGAAATACAAAAATTAAAATCTAGTTGATTTTTCTTGACATATTTAACTTCACTAAGGTAAGTTTGAACAAAGTTGAACATATCAAGATTTTAGCTAATCAGCTGTTTCAATATCTTTCTTCATTTCTGGTCTCTTTTCAGTATGACAGTTCCCTCTGTGATCTCAGATTCCCTTCCAGTTACAACCTTCAAGGCTGACCTCCTTCTTCATCTTCCTCCCCTACAACTGTTATTCCACACTGACTTCCTGACTATGCTATTGAAATAATATTCTTCACAATAGTGCCTCCACAACACACCTTTACCAAACCAGGAAATACATTATGTAGCTGCTTCTCTGGTATTTTTTCTATATCTTGTCGCTTCCTCAGTTTTTTCGCTCTTGGAGCTGTCCACGATTGTGTCTACTCTAAAAGTAATGGTAATCCAATGCTGCCTGCCTGCGGCTGTCAGACCTTAGACCCAGGAACAGATCATTGTATTTAGGCCTTTTGCCAAAATTTATAATTCATGATATTAGTTGGAGAACAAATAGTTCTTTAAATTTAGGTTTTTACATTATGATTTGTTCTGGGATGATCAGCTGTGCTGATTTGAGAGATTTAAACTCTAAGATTTGCATTACTGTTTATAAAAATGAATTTAAAACCTACGATGATTTAAAAAAAAAATCCAGACATCTGTCCTGCCTTTCCTTTTATGGGCATGCACTCTTATCTCAATAGTTTTTTTCGTTTTTATACCAACATGTACAAACTAATGATTGAAAGGCTGATAATGTGACTAAAAGCTGTATAGTTGTCATGCAAATTGAAAATGATAAATATAACTCTTTTAAGACTAGTCTATTGATTAGAGGCTGTACTTTGTGCTAACTATCCACTTTTTGCCTGCTTCCCAAAGCAGACAAAAGACTGCCGTGCTGCTTTGCCCACACAGGCCACGGATGTCACATCTGGAGCTGGTGGGACTGGAGGGACTGGCATTATGAATCAGTTATTCAGAAATATTTAGGTGCTAACTCATTTTTAAAAACCAAATAAGAACGTATTTGGCATCTGAATATTTCTGAATAACTGTTTTGTAGAGAACAGCAGAAGTTTGTCCTTTTGTTTCACAGAAGTATAGCTAATACTGCCTCTATTTAATAGACATTTTTGTATGTCATATTTCTTTTATATTCTGTAAGACTTCATTCAATTAATAAAAACATTGATTTTGTAGATTTTTAATGTACTTGTAGTTTCCACTAGAATACAGAGTGACACAAATCCCAATTAAGAAAAACACCTTTGGCATGCTGACAAGTAATGCAACATATGCTGGTTTTGAACAAAATGGAAAAAAATGCAAAAATTAAGAAGCTGGCTGTTTTGGATTACTATGAATTACCCTTTGTAAGTGCGTGTCTTGTGCAACTGGATAGAGTGAATTAAAATTAAATTATGTGCTGAGTTTCTACATGACTAAAGCTAGTTACATGAATCCCACCTTCTCTGGATGGTCTTTAGTTGTAAATCAAACCCCAAATTTCCTTTGGTAACTGACCAATGATCAGGAATTCACTGTTATGAGGGAAATTATGTGCAAACACAGAACATGACAAAAATAAATATTTTAAAAATTCTTTCTTACCAGTTTAATCATAACTAAGAAAATGTTTTAAACTTCTTGGCCTATTAACAATTCAATAGAATGATAACAATAATTAATAGATAATATTAGTTCAGCTTTCCAAGCCACTGGATGACTTGAAAGGAGATTAAATTGAGCAAAAACTGTGTGGTAGAATTATTCTCTTGTCCTTGGTTTGAGTTAGGGTGTCAAAGGCTGTTGACTGCAATAAAATTGAACACCTCATACGCAGGCAATGTATCACTTGAATTTTCAAATTGAGAGTGACTTTTCAAATAGGTACTGATGAGCAATCTGAACAGCACAGGTTCTGAAAGCATCACTCTTGCTCAGTTGTACCTCACTTTGCAAACAAGCATTTGAAAGAATAAGGCTACTTACGGAGTAAGGGTCAATTTTGCAGCAAATGCAAATGATGAGTTTATCATCATTTACCACCATCATGGATTTTAGAGAATGCTGTATGTCTTACAAGTAACAGTTTTTTCAATCCCACAGAGCATAGGAAAAAATCCCACAGAACAGAGGAAAAAAGATAGCCTCTGCCAATATTTGCAAGAACCATTTAGTAATTACTGGCTTCAGAAGAAGATATGTGTTGACATTTGGTTTTCACAAAAAAATTGGGAATGTTTCACGAAACTTTGGTCATGAAGCAAAAAGCAAGTTACTCCCATTCCTTCACTTTAATGTTATTTTCTTCTTTACCACATCCGGTATTGTCCCTGAAGCACATCCTTAGCAAAATTTCAAAGCAGTATGACAGTTTCTTAATCCTCATTCATCATATCACTACTCACTGTAAGAGAAAGAACTGTGTCTAACTTTCATGTAAAATAACTGGTTGTGTCTTTTATGTCAACAGAAACATGACAGCAATAACAAATAAGATGTGATAAAATTAACAAATTATTTAAGAATTCGTATGTTGGCTACAATATCAAAACATATAACTTTCGTCCTGCTTACATTTCCCAGAAATCTGCACATGTGAAGAGAATTTGTAGCTCCTCTCTGCTGTTCAGTAGATGCTAAGCTCTCAGAACCGAACTTGGCAGTATGCTGTCTGAAGGAATCCATATGTATGTCATAGCCACCTAAATATATATTATGGGAAGGTTAATAAGTTATTCATAACAGTGCAAGCCCTTTGCAAATATCCTTCTTTTCTCAAAGAAAATTGTCATCTATGTTTATTTCCCTTCAGCAGACTGAATTACCTTTTCAAAATAAGTATAATGGCATCTGGACTGCTGGAAAGAGTGTACTTACTCAATCCTTTTTAAAATTAAAATATGCAGCCGCATTCTGGTAAAGGTAATGTCTGAACTGAAAGACACATGCAAGTTTCAAAAACCAGCAAAGGTCAAAAACTAGAAGCTCATTCATTGTAAGAAAAACAAAATAGTATCAGAAATTACTACGGTATTTAACCCGTTATTATCACAACTTTCAAAAAGGAAAATTGGAAAAGTTTGCTTGTTGTTTAATAAGTCAAATTTCTTTTCTCTGAAAGTGAAACCTTATACTTCAATCATGAATAAAGAAATTAAAAATCTGAAATATCATCTCAGAGTAGCATGTAGTAGATTTTATGTTTATTTCAGAGCATGGAACAATGTAATTAAAAGAACACAGCCTTTTAGAGTTTAAAAATAGGCAATTTTTCTGTCCAATTGACAAGTTTTGAGTTATTTGTACATAAACCTCTTTGTCTAAATGAAAGCTCCAACAGCATGTTTGTGTAATTTTCTCAAAATAATAATAAGCTTTATGATAGAATTATACATTTGTCCTTGTTGATAGAAATAGTCTTCAATTTGGGCATGTAACTATGTGCACAGCAAATGGGACTTGGAAGTGTCCCAGCAGGGCTGCAGGCTGGCTTAAAACCACTTATTTTAAACAAACAATGGTGTTCTTCCTAATATTCTCTACAGCCTTGGTTCAAGAACATGTCACATCCATTCTCAGTAAACAGAAGTGACAAAGTTTGAAAAATCCCTTCCTCTTCTCTTGTATATATTTTATATGCAACTTTTTCTAGATGCGGGTTTTTGAAATTAATAAAACTCTCCCTCAGCCTTTCAGTGGGATTTGTAGATGCTCAGGACCCAAGTGCATCAGTGTCCATAGCCACCCTCAGTTTATGCCTCTGTGTCATTTATCACAAGTTATTACAGTGTCCCAATGATCTTTAGTAACTGATTTTAGACAACAGACCTTGCTGAAGCACATAGCCAAGAACAAGAAACAAGAGCAGTTTAAAACTACACTTTTATCACATAATTTTGTCAATTCATCTCTTGCTTTCTTTTAATTCTCTTCCTAAACTTTGCATCCTGGAATGATGAGTTAGATGTCAAAGACACATAGACATTGCACTGACACCTCCAAGGGAGCAGGTCAACCTGGTCTAGTGGAAGGTGTCCTTGCCCATGACAGCAGGGTTGGAATTAGGTGACCATTAAGGTCCAAACTGTTCTACGATTCTATGATTTCTTGACCAGCCTGAGTTTGGCTCCTGACCCACAGATCCACCTGTAAGCTGCAGGTAGAGTAATGCCTTAGGGCAGACCAATGCCTGCGTAACTGATTTTGACCCGTGACTAAGATTTCAGATTTAAATTTTAGCTTTGCATTGAAATAAGGAAAAGCAGATGGGAATCTGTGGTGAAGGAAGAGTCTTACAGGTTAGTCTAATGAAGAATCTCAAGGATTTTTGCTCAAGATGTGATCCCCATATAAACCAGCAGAATCACCAAGTTAAAAAGGATAATACTGACATCATCCGAAAACCTGATCTGCAATATATTTCCCATCTTGTCTCTCTCAAAGTTTATTGAACTCACTTATTGAAACTCACTTAGAGAACTAGAGAAAAATAACAAGAAACCTTCTCCACCTCTATCTTTAACAGAACAAAGTTAGGAGTTTTCTTCTTCGTGGTTTTAAGGTCTGAGAAGTGTCCTATTGGGAGTCTACCCTGCAGCTTGCTAGTACAAATTTTGGATAACTCCTTTCTAAAACCACCTGGTGTATCTGGCTTGGAAACTGACCTGTCTGTTTGAAGTGTATGCATATTAGCTGAGGCTGAACTCTCATTTGCAGTGAGTTAACACAGCTCAGAGAGAAATCTCATGCTATCTTGGTGACCCAGGACAGCATACTGATGAGAAAGAATTTTTAGCTTTTCCAGGAAGCTAATGACTGTCTTTCAGCATATTACTATCATAATTTATTTTGTTATTCTTGCAAGTTATCTGATTTTTCTTTCTTTTGTGGGATCTTATATTTATATTTATATTTATATTTATATTTATATTTATATTTATATTTATAGTTATAGTTATAGTTATAGTTATAGTTATAGTTATAGTTATA
>NW_020884928.1:4067169-4170011 GCF_003945725.1 Corapipo altera
GGAAGCGGGGCTGGAAGCGGGGCTGGAAGCGGGGCTGGAAGCGGGGCTGGACCGGGCACCCGGCGTTCCGCGGGGTCTGCGACAAGCGGGCTCCACACCGGCCCCACCAGCCCAGGCCTGGCATCTTAGGGCCGGCACGGGGACCCTAGACGGGGTTTATATTATTTAGATCTGCGGAGCTCTTTCGTGCCTCCCTAGTTAGGAGGTCAGTTGGGTTTGTGTCCAGACGCGTCTGCTCCCTCTAGAAAATTTTTGGAGCTTCCTTATATGTTGGGCTGACTTGAATCTTTTCATTGCTAATGCTATCATGCTTGCGACGTGGGTATCCTGACGGCAAAGGTTCAGGCTCGCAGCTTTGACAGCATCTTTCACAGCATCGCATGGGACTCTCACCGCTTCTCCGCGGTTACATCCCTTGGAGATCAGTAGCTGTCAGGTGGTCACAGGGTCTGGAGTATGCTGTGGTTGCACAGTCCTATCTTGCTGCTCCACTTCATAAGACTATGTTACTGGCTTCGATAGGGTGTGTCCCACGGTAACAATGTGACTCATAGGATAAGACACGTTCTGCCTATTCCTGCTGTCACAGAAAAGTCATTATCCTTAAGGCCTTTTAGCACTGTTCGATTGCTATGAACTAGTTGCATTGCAAATTAAGTAAAACTGGGCTCATCTATACACTTGCGGGAAGAGTCAGACACAGAGCAATGAGGGCATATCACAAGAGTGCAAACAAGAAATGAAAAAGGTACTACTGCTGTTTGAAGAGTAGAAACACTAGTTGCAATCAATAGCACTAACCATGCTCAATAATGTGATTGCTTGCATTAGGCAGACTTCTGACAAATCAAATGAAAACTGCACACCAAGCCTTTTCCCTAAGGGATTTACAGTCACTAGGCCCTTTGTTATTTTACTGGAGTTTTTTTCTGGGATCTCTAGTTCTGCTTCTTTACCTATCCACAACAACTGTTCTCAGTAGGTGATGCAGGTCAGCATTGATCTATTGCTTAGAACTGACTACTTGTAAGGAATAGCATGTTTTCTTTGGATTCTGCCTCAATTTGACGACATCTGCTAGATATTCTCAGAGGATGCTTTGCCTCCCCACCATTAATAATCCCCCATTATGTTCACGAAAGACATATGGTAGATGTTCTCTGAGCCTTTTTTATCCCCTCCTTTTTCATCTCTTCATTCTGATGGGTTTCAAAAGGAATTGTAAGAATTCTTTCAAAACAAGCAGAGCTTTTATGCAGTAGTCTTGCAGGAAGAGCAAACACAAGTCATGGGGAACTGGGGTTTTAGACTGTCTTCAGCTTGAAGGGATTCCAACCCAGCTTTACTTCCCAACACCCTACTCAACATTTTGAAAAAAGTAATCTATACTCAGGGACCATCTAAAAGCTCTGTGGTCTTTGCTCATATTTTAATTCTGTAATGATTTTTTTTTACTGTTGAACACAATGTGAAGTACAAGAGTCCTTTGAAAACTCCACATTATATTGTATCTCTATCTTTTCTCTGTCTCATGGCTTTAGTATTTTTCCATGGCACAGCAATGGGTGGTGGTTAGAGCACTTTTCCACAAAGTGTGGGGTTTGCCCTCTCAGGCACAAATGACTACAGAAACTAGCTTTTCCGCCTTATGTGTGAGTAGTATAATGACCGTGCTATTAAAAACAGGTGCGTTAATCTTCCTTTATTGGATGTAGTTCAAAATGTTTGTATTATTTCCTACTGCTGCCCAAGTTAGCTATCTAAAAGTAAGGATCCTAGTTCAAAGGTACAGTCTCAAATTGCATCTAATTTCAGGGTATCCACAGCTGATAGAGAATGTAGCAACACTGCGCTCCCTGTGCCCACAACTATGTGCTGCCACCACATATCTTGTATTAGATTTGGAATTTGATCCATTTCATTTGTGGCTGCACAATTAACTGATCCAGACGAAAACTACCTCACTGCAGCAAATTCCCTGTTGGATCATGTCATGCCTCTGACTCACCTTGGAATTAGATCAGGCAAGTGAAGAGGTGGGAAGGCATGGCTAGGGACAGTACTTCGGCAGACTGGGTGAGGAAAAACAGGCATGTCCAGGAGATAATTCATCCGCTCTATTTCAGACCTCATTCCAAAAAATGGCCTTTGCAACAGTGACTATTGATTTCACAAAGGAGGTTATTTATCCAACAGTTGTCTGACATAGGGCTTGCCTTTAGAAAGCCTTATAGCAAGTTTTAAGTAGGGTATTTTCTAAAAATATGTGCTACTTGTGTCCAAAGTAAACAGTCTCAGATGACTGGTATGGACATTTCTTCTTTCTTCGCACTATCCTTTTTTTTACCTGGATTTTAAAGATGTCACATACTTCTAAATTTGCTTTAATAAGTGTTTTATTTCTGTTGTTTGTTTATATAATTTATTACTTTTTTTTTTAACTTATGACAAGAGTTTATCCATAGAAAGATTAGTTCTGGATTTTGATGATATACAATGATTCATTTCCCTATATTCTTCTGGTAGGAAAGGATACTTAGGAACAACAACTTGTAAATTACAAACTGCTACGGAAGTTCTAATATGTTGTACAATCACTCAACTGACATACATCTGGATTAGATAAGCATTTTCTTAGAGGAAGGCAAAAACATTGTGGCTGTGGAGGTCTACTGCCGTTCTAGTTTACTGGAGCAGTATTTTACTTGTCATATCCATTTATTTTAGCACATACTAGTTTTATAGTTGCTGCATTGTAAAGATAAGGTGTATTATGCCAGGAAAAAGTCAGGCCAGTACACTTTTAGCAAGAAGACAGATATGAAGAACAATAGTTATCTCATGACAACCAGTGACCTTTATTTTAACTGCATTTTCATTATAGTCTACTGTGTACATTGCTTTTGGAACTGCAAGCTGCAGAGAAATGATAATCAAAGGAAAAGAGAAAGGTACAGAATAGAGAAAGTGCCAGCAGTCCATTTAATCACAGCTTTTGTCTTTGACTGGGCAAGTACAAGACGTTTTGGATGGCACACAAGATGCTGTAATGCATAACAATACAATGATATGACTAAGACAAAATTTATCCCAGTCACAGAGCACATATAAGTGTTCTAAGTACTGAACTACAATTATTTACTTCCTATCTATAATCTTATTGTACATCCTAATTTTTTTTTATATATTCCTCAATCTCTCTGAATTCAAAGCAGTACTTGCAAACCAACTCGTATGAAGTAATAGTTCATATGCTTACACTGTAGTTTTGTTAAATGATTTTGGATAACAAGTTCACTGGAGTCAAACACAAAATGTGTTTATACCATTTGCTTTTGTAAGCTTATAGTGATGTACTGTGATAAATCTGTAAGAGGCAGATCATCTGTAAGCTGCTGACTGCTGGGATCTCTGGGTGCCTGGGCTTTCCTGGCTGGAGCATCACTGTGTGCCAGCCTCCTGACACTGCCGTAGAGAACCACTTGTCCTAGTGCTTTTTTTGGCACAAACACCTGTTCTCAGTGTGGCCAAACTGACTACACCCAATATGGTCACTTTTTCTTGCTGATAACTCAGACCAGTTTTCAACCAATGATGAGGTTAAAATTAATCTTTTTGTTCTCCACCACTCTTTGAAGAAGGAAATAGAAATACTTCCACTGACCATAATGGGCATTAGATTGGAACACTACTCACTTGATAAAGAGCCCTTTTTAACTCAAGTCCTTGAAATAAAACTAAATAACAAGCTTAGATTGTGTGTGCTCTGAAACCAATAAAGGAAGCAGTCTCCTCTGTAGAGTTTGTACTGCTCACACAAGCAAGCCACCATTAAAATATACTGAAAACCAGAAGGTATTTTTAGAATTATTGAAGTGTATTTTGTGAAACCCTGTGAAAAATTTGCCTGGTATCTGTTGTCAAGGTAGCAAACCTTCTTTATTTAAGAAAAATATTACTTTCATTGTGTAATATAGGGAAGGGAGTTTAAGAATATGCTTATGCTAGCAGTAAATTTTCAACATGTATTTTATTTAACTCACATGAACAGTACCACTGAAGTGAATGGTACTAATTTAAGTTTTGAGCATTTTATATATACACACAATTAGAACATTAGAGTGGAGTTAGCCTCCTGATACAGCCAGTCTGCAGTGTGCAAAGGTGCCAACTGCACAGATCACAGTCTGTAGGATGGGTCTATACATAAATCTTACCAAGCCCAGCAATGCAATGAAACATCAGGATAGTTCAACAGTGCTACAGTCTAAAATATCCCATAAAGAAAATAATAGTTTTACAGAATTCAATTTCTCTATTATAGCAAAAAGTACATTGAGTTTGGATAAACTGAAAACTCAGATAAACCGAAAACTCAGATAAACCAAACTCAAATGAGCAGGATTCTCATATCCCTTTAACAGATGTTTGTTCTTCAATGTTGCAGTTGAACACGTTCAACTGTGTTATAGTTTTGTTCCCGAAGAGGATTAAGTAGAACAATACACAGGGGCATCTCAGACTCATGCTTTTCAAAACATTAAATATAACAATGGTTTTCAGATATATAGAATCAATAGTTTTCATACAAAGCCTTCTAACCAGAATTTTTGTATTTTTATAGCAGAAAGAGAAACTTCCATCTGTGTTCATGACACTTGTTTTCCTTTGCTGACTACTTAGCTGCACAGTCAGAGGCTTAACATGAATCATTTATTTTCCAGTGGCAGTGCACAACTCCAACTGCTTCAGTTGTGCCAAATGCAAACACAGCTTCTAGTTCTTCCCACAAGATTTATGCAATCCATTCTACACCACATCTTTTGAAGGCATCTTCTGTCAAATTCCTAGAGTAGTAAATAAAATAATAGATAGACACATCTGGATGAATGTACAAAAAGATATGTAGACATTCTGTTGTTCGACATAGCTAAATTCTGTTTATTTGATTTATTCTTGAATACCTCACTGATTACTACATAACATAAACCTAAAATAGTGTGCGAGTACCATATGTAAGTCTGTTGTCTAAACACATTATTGTAGTGTATTGGGAGCATTAAGTGAATACAGGGCAAAAGGACAGGCAGAATTTAAGTTGTTTATTTTTTTAACAAATTCTCCTTCCTCAGGTTTTTAACTCATTGCCTGGCATTTAACTACTCTGAAGTATAAAGGTAATCTCATGATTCTGCATGGCTCATACCAAGTAATTCTTGTGGTGTTTCATAGTAGATGACCTTCCTCTGTGATACTGGAGCTGAAAAGTCATTATATTATTTTCAGAGCACTAAATTTTTTCATTTCATAGACGTGTTCCCATATTGAATAGATAAATTTTGTAACAAAAAAAAAATTGTAAAGCACTTAATGAGAAAATAATCTTATAAAAGCATCACTTTGTATTTCTGGAAATAGATGGGAAATAAAACCCATCCAGCTTTATAAGGTATTGAATATCTACATGTGCAATACAAATCTAGAAGACAAATATATATTGACAATGTCAGTCATGAAGAAGACCAGAAAAAACACTCATTTTTGTAATAACGGTATAGCTATGTTGAGTGAATAGCTGGGAAAAACTCCCTGGGAAGGTGGAGAATGAATATGAAACACAATGATGCTTTCACCTATAGCACAAAAGACCTTGATCTGACCATCTTAAAATTTATTGGGAAGGTTGATTTCACACTGTACTGGAATAAGAGCAAAGTTGAACTCAATTGTTAAGTCAGTCTAAATTGATTTTAAAAGCTGATTTAGGTAATGCAATTAATGTACAAGCCTATTCAGTTCCATTGATTACATTTTTGTATGTAAACAAAATCTGTTTTATGAATAATTTTGAGATTTTTTATGGGGTCAAAAGGTGCTAATCAAAGTTGAAATACTAATGAAATAATTTCACCACTATATGCTTTTAAAATAGCTGGCACTTTATCAAATTTAAATAAGGGATTCAGAAAATACAGACTAGTAAACCACGAATATATAAATATAATTGACAGAAATCATAATTAAAAGAACAAGAATAGGAAACTTATGAAAAGGAAATTACATTTCAACTAATTTATTGCTATTCCTGGAACGTGTAATTACAAAAACAAATCTGAAAAAAAAAATAGTATTAACACAACAAACACATTTTGAAAATGCTGCTGAAAAATTATCACACAGGAACTACCAAGGATAGGAAGTAGTTACAGAGTAAGGAACAAAATATCTGCATGGATCAAAACATGGAAAACAGAAGAAAAAGGGCAAGTTTATTATAGCAAAATGGAAGCAGTAAGAAAATGCGAGATGGCAAAACTTTCAAATGGCACAAAATATTTAGTTTATTCAAATCCAAAAGGATTGTGGAGATATCCAGAAAGTCCTCATCAGTTGAGTAAATGGGTAGTGTGATAGCAAGAGAAATTATAAGCTCATAAATAGCAACCACAATATTAAAGTAAAAACACTGAGATACTTATCCTAACCAGTAAGTTCTTAATTGACTAAATCAACTCTAGGCAAACCTGGTCATCCTTATAGATAGTGCGTGCATCCAAAAATCAATAAATTTGAACAAACAAATAGGGGAAGGAAAGGAATACAGAATTCTAATGAGAAAGTATCAAACATTACTTGTCAAATTTCAAAAGATTCTGTGCAAAAGCATGGAAAACATCCAAGGAGGGATTTAAAAATGGAAAATGTTCCCTCAAATCTGCTGTGGAAAATTTTCAAGAGAAAAAAAAAAGGGAAAGGATAGCTAAAAGTAGTAAGAAATAAAAACTAATATTAAAATTGGGATCAGGTCACACCTGTCTCCATGTATCATAATTTAAAATGAGAAAGTCTTCATCAGTTAATGAAGTCATAAATTGACAGAATTGAATGAGACAAAAATCACTTTGCTCATAGTACGTGGTTAATTTGTTATGCCCATTTTAACACTACGTTCTCAAAGCTAAGAATTAGAAAGGTTTGAAAAGAGAAGTGAAATTTGAGCAGAGAAAAGGTGTAAGTAAGATAACAGGAATACCCAGAATAAAAATAGTAAATATAGAAAATATTTTGGAAAGCTGCAGTTTAAACCAATTTATAACTGTTACACTGAGATGAAATGTAGGCTTGGATTATCCCATATTGGCAAAATGGGAGTTAGTTACACACAGATTCAATCCTGTGTGTAAAATCTTTTGTCTCTTTTTTTTAACCACAGGATTCTCAAACTGGGTTATATTTATGACTTGAACACGAAAAGCATCTGTATATTTATAATAAGGGTACCTACTGTAATCTTACTCTCATATACAATGTGCTGTTTTGCCAACTATTCATTTTGCACACACATATATTTGCTGTTGCCAGTGGATATGTATTTTGAGGCTGAAAGATGAAGATCTGCTTGTGTGCTTTGGTGAGGAGAGGGAGACTTAGTTTTTGCATGGCCCATATTTTATTGAAGGCCCTCAAACTGAGACCATCTAGATATTTTCAACATTGAGATAACCTACTCCGTCCTAAAGTAGAGAGACTTGGACTCTTGAAATTCTTTAGGACTGATCAAGTAGCATTTCAAAAATATCCTGACCCAGTTTTGGAATTCTTCTGTGTGTATATGCCTGTGTTTGTGGTGTTTGGGCTGAGTTGGCCATGGTCACCATGAGTAGCTGTGGAAATGAGGAGCCTGTGGCTACATGTACACTGCCTCAAGTAGCGAATGGCATCCCCAGGTTAGCACAGACTGAGACAGATGTCATGATAGCAGGTGCAACCCACACCTTTGAAGGGTCATGTCACATCAGCTTAGCTCAGGCTGAGGCTGTCCCCCTTCCAGAGACAGTCCCAGCAAGGCTCCCTGTGCTGGCTTAGCTTCCCTGTGTGTGTGCACAGAGAGCAGAGTTACAAGACAACATGCATATTCAAATGTCATCTTTCAGTCTGCCAGCTGGGTGCTCTTCAGGCTCTTGGAAGAAATTTCCCCCTTCTCAGGTGTGGGCCTCAGTGTTCCTCATGTTCTGAGGGTGATATTTATGGAAATCTACCAGACTGGGAGACGTTCTCTCCCCGAGGTCACCGTGGCAGGTAACCCTGTTTGGCCTCTGAGATGGGGACCTTGGGCATATTCCCACCACTCTGTCTTTGAGCAGACTCCCAGATGTTCAACCTCAGACACACGTTTCTGTGTTTCCACGAACTGCACTATTTTCTGTCACTTTTGCTGGGGTGGGCTATGCCCGCTGCTGCTGCCTGACGGTGAGCGGCGAGGCCAGGTACCATGCCACAAGGAGCTCCCTCCCGATGGAGGATCGTCCGCCCCCGCCGGGTCTGTCTGGCCCGGGGAGCCCCACGGGGCGGAGGGAGGAGCGCGCAGGGCCATGTGAGCAGCTGGCGGCGGCAGCGGCCTCGGGGAAGACAGATGGGGTGAGAGACAGCGCGGGTCCGGCTGTCAGCGGCCGAGCCCCGCCGCGGAGGGAGCCCCTCCTCCCGCCGTGCGCTCCCGGCCGGGGCAACCATGGCGTCCAGCGAGGAGGACGGAGGCGGTAACGGCGCGGTGGAGGAGAAGGAGAAGGGCAAGAAACGGAAGCTAGGCGCCCTGGCCACAGCCTGGCTCATCTTCTACAACGTCGCCATGACCGCGGGGTGAGCGGGCGCGGCCGGCAGCTCGGCGGCTCCGCGGGGCGCGGAGCGGCGGGGCCGGGGCAGCGCGGCGGGGGCGCGCCGGGCCCGGGGGGCTGCGGGGCGGGAGAGCCGGGATGCGGGAGAGCCGCCGGGACCGGGGCTATCCTGGCCCGCCGGGCATTGCCTAATACGGTGCAGCGCTGCCGGCCGCCGGCGCCCGCCGCCGAGGTTAAGTATAGCCGGCACCGGAATGCCGGGCGGGATGACGCGTCCCTCGGCACAGCCGCCGCCGCCGCCCCGCCGCCGCCGCCCGCCTCCGGATGGGGAGGCGAAAGCGCCCCTCGGTGCCGCGGGGAGCTTCACGTCCCGGGGTCCCGTGTGGGGTATCGCGTTCGGGTCCGTGGGCCCCTGCTCTGAGCGAGCGGAGCTCGTTCGGGTCCGTGAGCCCCGTCTCTAGGCAAGCAAAGCCCACCCCGGCTCCCGGAGGGGAGAGCGCGGCCCGCAGAACCGGCGGTCATTAGTGATGAGCGGGGACGGGTGGAGGGGAAAGCATTGCAGAAGCCTAGGGGGTTCATTTGAGCTTGTGCTCTGTGCTGTGAGGCTTTGCTCTAGGGAAAGTGGAACAGATCATAAGAACACTCAGGTTTATGTTATTAGTGCTTGAAGCACCTATTTCCGCTTAATGAAAATTTGCCCTGTTCACTAATTATTGGGGGAAAATACTTCCAACCTTTTAATTTCCACATGCTTAAAAGAAAGCTAGGAATTAACCATGTTATAACTTCTAGAGTGATATTTATCAGGAGAACAGTTTTACTGTGGTTACCAGTGAGTGAATTCTCTGTCATTTGAATTCCATAAAGCAAAACTGACATGCTGTAGTTGAAGCAGTTCAAGTACTGATGGAGAAAGCCAGGAATATGACCCTAATGGCTTTCTTCTCTCTATCATCCGTGAATCATGAGTAGGTATTTAAGTCTGTTCATATATTGCTGCAACACCTTTTGAAAAGTGCTTTTACTGAAAGTAGTTTTTTTCTAACTGGCAGGTTACTGTTACCTCATTGAACTCCCAGACTTGTGCTCCATGTGTGAATTTGCTAATGAACACTGACTCTTGCCACAGACTTTTATATGTCTCTAAAAGATTATCGAACCATATTAGTTTTGACCTTAGGTGCTGCTTCAGTATCTCCCACTTCCTTCTCTCCCATCTGCCATTCTTATCAAAAAGGATTAAGACATGTAAAATTGGATATTTTATGTGGAAATGGAGAAAAAAAAAGAGAGAGGAACAAATTCTTATAATCTTTTTTGGGTACAATGTAAGAGAAAAAATAAACATATGAAATAGAGCAATACTTAACAGGGGTACTACACAGGATAAATAAGCAGCTAGAACAGCATATTGGTCCAGTTATCCAGACAGTGCAATATAGCAAAGTGTTTCTAGAGTTTTAACAAACTAATGCATAACTGCATGTTAACAACTATTATAATAAAGAAAACTTGCACCTTATCTTCCTTTCTAACACAGGTTTAAGGGACTAAAATGACAGATGAATACCCAGTCCTACTGAAGCCCCAAGTGGAAATGCTGCCTTTATTATAGGAAGTGTTTTCCATTTCCTTGTGATTTGCAATACTCAGTCAATGCCACTGACAACTAAATAAATCCAGCTACAGAAATTCATGTCCACATAAAAATTTATTTAAGAAAAATGTATTTGCAGTCTTTGCTTCTGAGTGTAGTCCAAGATTACTTCTCTCTGCAATGCTTTGGTTATGGAACAAGATACAGAGAACGTCTTGTTAGATTAAATGTATTATGACTTCTCAGTCTAGGGCTAGGACAGAGCTGTTGCTGTCACCATTCATGCTGCCAGCTGGATGTAAACTCAGTGTCACCCTCCTCTTGTTAAACACATCCCTATAAAACAGGGCAGCTTTACTGTGGAGAACTACAAGTGATATTTCAGTAATTCTGCATTTCTACAATGGTGGGAGACCACCTGAAATAAATCCACTCATATTTAAAATCTGTTATAAAATCTAAGTGACACTTGCAGGGGAAAATTTTGGAGCTCTGGCAGATCGGATTCAGGGGCTTAAAGCAGAAGGGATCAAGAAGGGGAATCATTCCTACCATGTGGGGAAGCCTGACTAACTATGTGAGTTTGAAATGCTGTCATGAAATGCTGGGATGGGCCATGCCAAGTGACTGCATAGCAGTAGCCACCTTGCGTAAGAGTTGTTAAGGGGCTGATACTGAAGTACGTGCCATCTGAGGTGAACAGGGACCTGTCATGATCCATGCGACACTCACACTGTTACAGCACAATGGATCTGACCAGAAGATTAGTATTTCCTGATACCCTGTTTCCAGTATTAACCAATACCTTATGCTTAGGGAGGAGTATAGGAACAGTAGATGAGTTAAATATTTATCCAAATGTTTGTGTAAATATTTCTCTGAATGTTTATGCGCTCTCTGCATCTGCCTCTGAGTTTTTCTCAGACCCCTCTGCTTTGTTGCTTGGGCCCTTCGTTAGCCACAACTCATGTTGCTGTACAGCGTGCTTGCTATGGCCTATGGAGAATGAAAGAACTCAGTATTTTTTCCCAGTATCATCAGACGAGAAGTTAAACTAAAATTGTTATAATTTCGGGGTTTTATTTTTACCTCTCAAAATAACCATCCATAGCTCTGGTTATGTCTGTGTCTATATTAAAGAATTTTTGTACTTTCTTAGTCTTTGTGGATTGAAACCTGAAGTTTTGAATCATCTTGCTAGTATGATGTCTTTATAAATGTGGTATAGCTCTGAAAGGTTGAGAGAGTTGAGGTTGTCCAGTCTGGAGAGGAGAAGGCTCCAGGGTGACATTATTGCAACCTTTTGGTACCTGAAGGGAGCCCACAAGAAAGCTGGAGAGGGACTTTTCACAAGGACCTGTAGTGATAGGACAAGGGGGAATGGCTTTAAACTGAAAGAAGGCAGGTTTATATTATATATTAGGAAGAAATTCTTTGCTATGAGGGTGGTGAGACACTTGCATACGTTGCCCAAAGAACCTGTGTTTGCCCCATCCCTGGAAGTATCCAAGGCCAGGTTGGATGGAGCTCTGAGCAACCTGGTCTAGGGGAAGGTGTCCCTGCCCATGGCAGGAGGGTTGGAAGTAAATGATCTCTAAAGTCCTTTCCAACATAACATTCTATGATAAAGGAACGTATAATACACTCTTCTGAAAATCTTAATTATATAAATATGGATTTATTGTGTGGAAGGAACTGCGCATGCCTTGGGTTATTGTACAGAGTCTGGGCTGACGGTGGGGATCAACCAACCACAGTTTAGAAGTTTACTTTTCTTTAATCTCAATTTCCATTCAATTTAAATTTTGTATCAAATTCTAGTATGTTTAAAAGATACTGTTACTCTCTTTCTTTTACATTGGAAGGGTTATTAGTTGGTATAATTGTTCAGCTTCCCCCCTCCTGAAAAAAAAATAAAAATAATCCAACGTCCTCAAGTGTGCTAGTTAAATATACCTGCCTCTGGAAGCCAGGAGCATAGAACACCCATCTTTCAGCACTTTGCCACCTGATTTTTAAAGATCACTTCTCAACACTATTGAAAATATAATAGTAATGGTAACTTCAGTTGGAGAGTCACAAACAGAAGCATTCAGATCACTAGTCAGTCCTGAAATCGAGTTGAGGGGCTGTGAAAAGTGTAAAACTGATGGGCATAGGTTCTGGTCCTTTACTCATTCAAACCTGCAACCCAAACAGTGGCTTTAGTGCCAAGTTCATTGTGTGTTTTCAAATAACAGTAATTAATGGTAGAGATGCATGAGGATTTAGTAGCAAAAATATGGAGTCCCTGCTAGTGAAAAGTCTGATGGATTGGTGTTTTTAGGGGTTCCCTGAATTCAAGTCAATCCTCTGAAGGTAGCAAGTCATTCTCCATCCTTTTCCAAGTAAAGAGATAAGAGTGTAATGTTTACATAACATTATAATATTTATGTCTGAAGATATTTTTGATAATCTAAGAACACTGACAAGTGAAGAAGCAAAGATATTCTGTAAAGAAAAATACTAAATTATTTACGATGGATGGATATTTTTAGAATTCTAATTTGAAATGTATCCATTCTCTTTCTTTTGTAGGTGGCTGGTATTAGGTATTGCCATGGTGCGGTTTTATATACAGAAAGGAACACATAGAGGCTTATTCAGAAGCGTTCAAAAGACGCTTAAATTTTTCCAGACATTTGCTTTGCTTGAGGTAAATTTTAAACATTAGTTTGCTTTACTGAATACTGCATATCATAGGCAAAACACATTATTATCCTGAATTTAAAACAAAGTATTATATTAGTACTAGAAGTCCTTTTAAATTCATTATTTCATAAAGGATTTTTATTATTTAATGAAGGAGGGGCAAGGTGATTACTTGAAACAAGTGGGCACATTTTTTTCAACCTTGGTTCTAGTATTTCTGTAAATCAGACAGTGCCTGGGAACTGCTTCGATTTGAGAGTCTTGAATGAAAAAGACAAAAATTCAAATGCATTCCAGCCATCAGATCAACCCTCTAGTGTTGTAGGTATTTCACCACCATCTCCAGAGATTATAGTTTACTTATTACTCCTTATACTGGACTTACTATCCTTTGTGCTTTTCCTGCTTTTGCTTGTTTCCAGATCAGATTCATGTACATCTATGGAAGGAAGCTGTGGGTTTATTGAGCACTTGCAGTTCTTTCCCAGGCACAACAAAGAGTTAACTTTTTTCCTCAATCTGCCACAAAGTCTCTAGTTCAAACTATTAAAATCATGTCGTCAGCTGTATATAGTAAAATTCTGTCCTGTAAAATTCTTCTTTGAATAAGGTAATGGAAGGGAAATTTGCTAGTTGAAAATAAAGTGCTTTGTAAATATCTAAATGTCTAATATATACAATTAGTTTTGAAAATAAATATCTTTCATGTGCTTGCACAGCTGAAATCCTGAGCCCGTTGTTGCCAGGTCTCTGCCGTGAATTTCTTTTCTGTTAGTTGGAGACAAAAGACCCTTCCCTTCAGAATTAAGCCTAGGTTTATATTAATATCAAAAGCCCATGCTTATAGTGTAGCTAGTAACATGCTGCACATCTGTAACCTCTAACTTATTTTTATTTACAGGTAGTCCACTGTGCAGTTGGTGAGTTCTTTGTTTTAGTTTCTCCTATAACTAGTTAAAACATGAATTGTGGAACAGAGATAACGTGTTTCTCTTTTTAAGGAATAGTTCGCACATCTGTGCTTGTGACTGGGGTCCAAGTGAGTTCAAGAATCTTCATGGTGTGGTTCATTGCACATAGTATAAAACAGGTATGTGCGTAAGCAAGTTAAGTTTTGATTGTTTTTAAGGAGAAGCTATTAATACAGTTCTCATTTCACAAGGAAGACCAATTTAAAAATTAGTGATATTCCTTAATGAGTATGCTTACATACTCGAGTGCAATCTTGGAAGTTGGGGTTAAAAAATGGAATTTATGTGCTTCTTCCCAGGAAACTGAGTCTGGGTCTTGCCTGTGAATCAGCAGCGTCTTCGGCTTTGTGCTGGCTGTGGTCTGCCTAGGCGAGATCAATGACTACTGCTGCTATTTAGCAGCAAATCTACCACAGTGTTACCAGTTCCATTTCAAAAACTTTAATTATCACTTGCTGAATTAATATAAATAAAATGTAAATTTGTGTATTTAAATTGATGTCTCGTATTGAATTTACCTCGATAAACATGGTTGTGATTTTGCAGTTTATTTTAGGAACTATCTCAGAATTTAAATGTTATGGTAGTATTAACGTTTGATGACATGCATAAATGCACATCCAGCATGCCACAGTGGCACTTGTGGTCCTATATAAACGACTATAGTTTGTTTGCCTTGCTTGTAGGTGGCTATTGTAAGGCTAGTGATTTGTTAGCAGAATGAAAGGAGACTGCTTACAGCTCGTAGGTAGGACATTTGGGGCAGTTTCTGAGGTCTGCTTTCTGTGAAAGGCATGTAAGAATTAAGTGAAGGACTTTGTGCTCCTGAATTTCTTTAGAACTTGAAAAGCTGAGCCATTGAACTGTCTCACCAGCAGATGGCATAGGCCTTTCTGCAAATGGGTTATCCTGACACCTGCCTCAGTTACCAAATCTCTTTGTTTCAGTTCACAGAGGACTCATTTTCTACACTGCATCTTTTTCTTTACTGTTGCTTTTCTTAACATGGAATAGGCTTTTCATAGGTGGGGTTTTTTTTGGTAAGCTAAGTGTTTTCGTTTTTTCCTTAAGGGAAAATATCTCAAAGATTAAAAAGGTTTTTTATATTGAATGTTTACACAGAAGCTGGACTTAACTGCATTTTGCCATTTTTTTATTATCTACAGTGGACTAAATCTTTAGCATATCCAGTAATTTCTTTTATTTTCTTTATCTGCAGTACAGTAGGTCAAGCTGTGTCCAAGAAAAAATACATGTGAATGTATGTCTGATTGTATTTCATGCTGTTATTGCTTAGCAGGCATGAATGTTCAGGGTCACTTTAGATGGTGAGAGGCATGTCAGTGATAATAGCCAGACCCAGATCTCTCCACTTGACTGGAGATTTGCAAGGCAATAGATAGAAATTCTCTGCATACTTATTTAAAAGCTCTTCAGCTTGGATTTAGCACTGTGACATGAATCCAAGTTTGGGTTATCAATGTTTGTCTCTAATTACGTGAGGCAAAGAACAGCCTAATTCTGTCTTTACTTTTGCTTCTTAGTTTGGATGTCTTTGCATTTCAGTTGTTCCTATTTTGTTTGTGATTTTGGTGTTATTTTTATATCCCAGTTTTTTCTATGATGTTGGTGAGATCCACTAAAAGTGCACCTTCTTTGACTGACACATTGAGGGGGTAATTTTATGAGCACTTACCATTCTTCTTGACTTTTGACAGAGTTGTGGATTTTCAGCATCTTGGAGATAATAGTAAGCTTTGTCACCGTGTTGCATTTTATTTTAAAAAATCATTTCCCTTTTTTGTAATTTTAACAAAACTTGAGTTACTTTATTTTATTTCACAGACGTCCCTGGAGCTTTTCAGCCTTCAGGCATGGAAGTGTATTACAAAATTCCTCCCTCTTAAAGAAAAGAAAATTACTTGTGTGTAATTCTTCTTCTCAGAAGGCAGTGTTTGTAATAGATCCCCGGGAGCCTTCTCTGTATTTGGGGACTTTTGTTTATTTGTTCACTCAAGAGTGAAAAAGAGCCGAGATTTTGAAATAGCAGAGATGTGCTACCTACTGATGAGGCAGTTTAATGACTCAGAACTTAGATCTTAAACAGGATTGTTGAGTGGGTTTACCCAAAGCTCCTGATCTACCAACTACTCTTCATTTAATGAGCCATCTGTGCTCCACCTACTTAACTATCTTAGAGCTCCCTGAAGTCTGCCAAACTTGATCTTCTGTGACCAAGTTACAGTTAGCAGATTATACAAAGCAATTCCTTTTGTCTAAAGTTTCATGGAGACATGCATTATACAGTGAGGAAGAAGCAAGATAAAAAGTAAGAGAAAGTCTAGGAGACAGAGCAGTGAAATGCAGGATGGTTAAAAACTCATTATGGAAAGAACATATCTTCTGTAGCATTGTTTTGTTCTTGCTGTTTTAAGGAGTAAGAAAATAAACAAGTAAGTCAACCACAAATAAAAGAGAGGAGCCGTTAGTGTAGTGAAAATGCAAGTAGAGAACAAAGGGAAGGAATAAGCATAATTACAGAGGTTTATATTTGATATTTGCATAAAGGATAAAGATTGCTCAGTTGCAAAATGTCTGTATGTTAGTACACACATATGATGTATTTACTGTACATGACAAAATCTTCTTTCTTTATAAGATGTTAATTCTGTTCCATGTATCTTAAAGAGAAGTCTGTTACATTTGCACAGAAAAGAGGCTTAAGGATGAAGAAAATGTTGGTTCTTTATACTTCCGCAGATCCAGAATGAGGAGAGCGTTATTCTTTTTCTGGTGGTATGGACTGTGACAGAGATTACTCGATATTCCTTCTACACATTCAACCTGCTCAACCATTTGCCATACTTCATTAAATGGGCCAGGTGGAGATGTCTTGCATTTCAGTCTCTCATGGTTCTGTGCATGGTAGTTTCTCGCATGCTGAGCTAACACTCAGGAGAGCAGAGTTTTGAGCTTTCGTTATGTGTCAGCAAAGTGCAAGTTGGTTGCTTTCTGTACTTGGCATCATTGTTGCTTGGTTTTAAATGTTAAAAGTATTTTAGCTGAGATTTTTGGGGTCTGATTTATTCATTGCTCTCCATGTCTCACAGTTTGAGCTCTGCTTTCACTTACTCTTAAATTTTTTTCTTTATCTTTGGAGTTCTCTTTTAACTTAAATATGACTCTTTAAGATGCTTTTGAATACTGTGCCCAAAATTAAGCACCTGTGCTAGTCTTTGTGGATGTCAGTTCTTTGAAAATATAGGCATTGTTGTCACTCAGTCTGTGTGCGTATTGTTACTTTATATGAAGTTCTGCTTTATCAGAACTTTTGTAAGATTATATCCATGTAGTGAAGTATTGACTTAGTTTAGCCCACATAAAAAGTGTATTCAATATCAAAACTATTTGGCTTTTGAAGCATACTTAGGGTTGGCCATTAGATCACATATATTATGGAGACTGCCTGTTTATCAGGAGACTGGAAGACTATTCTCTGCATTCATTATTTTAAAAATACATGTAAGACAAGATGTTAAAAGGAAAATATCTAACCTACGTTCAGTGCAGGTGACTCTTATTTAAAAGAGTTTGTTATTTTCCTTCATTTTTGTTTTATAGATAATTCAGTTTTGATGCTTCTAATATACTTCTTTGATATGCCTGATATTTATGTCCATTCCTATAATATGTTATATTTTTGCTAGTACCTAAGATGATAGACTTGATTATGTTTAAGCATTAAATGGCAAACTTAAAAATAATCAGGTTGGCTGTCATTAATAGCTTTTTATATAGGCTTCAGAAAGAAATATGCGTCCATTGACAGATATACTTTTTGCCGTCAGTGTGTCTTGAATGACAAGATTTTGTTTCCTTAATATAGACAATAGAGAAAATTGACATTCTGACAGCAGAGTTATGTGGTGAAATATATTATAAACAAAACACTTGAAAATATGTTATCTTTTCATAGAGTCCAAAATATCCCATCAAGATTTATGGATAAACAAACAGCACAACTGGACATAAATTCAGTACTCCAAGAGAGCTGGAATTTCTGATCTTTAGCTTATAGTTGTAAAAGATTCTCCTGTCTGTTGTTAATGGAATTGGTATGCTTCAAATTTTAGTTCAGAATTGTTGGGGTTTTTTTAACTGCATAGACACACTGTGTGTAAATCATTGCATCAGTTCCTTCTAATACCTCCTCTAATCTATAGTGTTCCCAGTGGTGCCAAGCAATAGGGCAAGAGGGAGTGGACAGAAACTGATGCACAGGAAGTTCCACCTGAATATGATGAAGAACTTCTTTACTGTGAAGGTGACTGAGCACTGCAACAGGTTGCCCAGAGAGGTTGTGGAGTGTCCCTCACTGGAGATATGCAAGAGCTGTCTGGACACAATCCTGTACCACGTGCTCTGGGATGATCCTGCTTGAGCAGGAAGGTTGGACCAGATGATCCACTATGGTCCCCTCTAACTTGACCCATTCTGTGATTCTGTGATTTCCCTAATCTATAGTCTGACTGCAAGTCCTCTAAGCCCATTTACTTCTAGGAGGGTTTCATGTTTAGTTACTGCTGTTTTGGATCTCGTCTCTTTTGGTCAGGGAGTGCACACTGTGCCTTTCTCTCTGTGCCACAGCTGTCATTGCTGTTCCCTGCGTGAACTGGAGAATTTTTCCTTAGGAGAACCTGCATATCCATGGTGCACTGTGTGTAAGGACAGCACAAAGTCTTTTGATTACAGTTTTTCATTTTGTCACTGCCTGTGTGGCCTGTGGCATTCAAACCACATTTTATTTAAACTGAATGCTTCATCTTTGATTTGAACATCTTCTCACTTTAAAATCGATCTGATAAGTTTCTGGCACTGCCATTTTCTTTTATTTTTTTATTCCAATTTCCATTAGTGGTAAATGTAGTATTATTTGAATTTCCCATGTGGTAGCAAGTAAAACAGACTGATGTTTCTCAATGTTTTCATTATCTTCAAATAAATTATAATACATACAGTTGACCAAGTGTGCATGCTCTGTGATGAAAATATGTAAGATCATCTGAATTTGGGATTTAGTCCTGGTCTGAATCCTGTCAATAACAACAGGAGCCAAGATCAGTACCTGTAAAAAAAAAAATCATTATCGGAGACTACAAGTTTGAGGATTGTTTTATTATAAAGACGTACAAACACTCTGATACTTCACTGTTCTTAAATAAAAGCACTGAGGAATGCATGCTCTGTAAATCTAAGCAACTCTCTCCAAAGTAAATGAAACTGGTGCTCTGTGCCAAGTCAGGATGTGGTCTTTGATTTTGGTGCAAGATCTACTGTAATACATTGCCACTAATAATAACAAGAGAAAATTTTAAATTTGGGGAGTGTTTCTCACAAAGTTTTTTTTACTTTTTAATGCAGATACAACTTTTTTATCATTTTGTATCCTGCTGGAGTTGCAGGTGAACTGCTAACCATATATGCTGCTTTACCTTATGTGAAGAAAACAGGAATGTTTTCACTGAGACTTCCGAACAAATATAATGTCTCCTTTGACTACTATTACTTCCTTATTATTGTCATGTTCTCCTATGTGCCGTGTAAGTATTATTTAACTGTAGAAACGTTTTAACATAATAATCAGTCATCAGCAATGCTGGAAGCACTGCCTGTAGTAAAATTAGCTGAACATTTTCTACTGTAAAAGCCTGCTTTCTCTCGTTCCAAGCTTTGCTGTGCTTTAATTGGTTAGACTGAAATTTTCTGTCCTGTTATCTGTCTCAGAACATAAGCTGTCATAAATTTCAGTGAAAATGCTAAAAACATTTCTAAGACTTGTACAAAGTAAAAAAACTTTTTGCTTACGTACAGAAATGTCTGTAACCGTGTCACTGAGACTTCCTCGTGCCTTGGCCACTTTGAAGCAATGGCTTAAAAATGGTCCTGCAAATTGTGCCATAGGTTTACTGTGTTGTTATTGCTACTAATGCTCATTTACCTCTAAAAAATCACAGTTCTAGCATGCTTGGGAAAAACTTGAAACGATATTCTCCAAGATTTCATTTTCACAGAAATCAGCCCTTCCTTCCCTGCCTCCAGACCTCTCAGAACATCTTTAGTCCCTGGTTTAATCAGTTTGTCCTTGTGCTTAACGGATACCAGAAGCCACAGATCAATTGGCTGAACTAAGCTAAGGGTAGAGAGACTATCTGTCTTTCACTTCCAGTGTTATTTCCACAGGTACCTAAGCAGTGAAGACGAGGAGAAAGCAACCTTATTCAGATACACTGCCACAAATGGGGCTAGATCAGACTAGGGATATGTAATATTTTAGATAACATTACTAACATAATATATAATAGAATATTTTGAATAATCTCTATGTTGAGGTTAGAAACAAGGTAGCAGGTTAGAGAGAAAAATAGAGAAAGGGGAAAACTGAAGTTAAAAGGTCTGTGATTTACATTCATAAAGGGAGAAAGAGACCTTAAGCATGGACTTTCATAATATGTACATACACTGAAATTTTTGTCACAGGAAATCATGAAGGCCAACAAGTGAGATTGATGTGAGTAAAAAATGTCCTAAGCTGTCATAACTTATTAATGGGTTTACAGCTGTTTATATAACTTAATGTTTAAGGAATAAATCTAGTTTTCTAACCATTAAGTATAAGAATCAAATCTGTCAGCAGGACAGTAATATAATAGATGACAGAGGGCCAGGAGAAAGGGATCTTCTCACTTGAGACTTGAACAAGTAGGTTAAATTTGTATACACAAAGTCTTAATTCAAACATGCTTACCTTAGCACAGATTTGAAGGCTTCAGGCACTGCCAGAACATGATTAAGTCCTGTTTCTAGAAAGAAAGCGTTGAAGCAAAATTCCTTGAACACAGGGTATATATTCAGGGGTCCTTGTCTGACTTTTGAGTAATTATTGTTTTGTAATTCACTGCAATGTTAATGACTTGTTATTATTTACCTTAACCAACTGCAGCACTGTGTGCCATAATTTTTACTAATTCTGCAAAATTGTGTTTTATATGATCTGTTGAATTTTGTCATCTAATTTGCTTTCTTTTATGCTTTTGTCAAGTGTTTCCACAACTCTACTTCCACATGCTGCGGCAGAGAAGAAGGGTGCTTCATGGAGAAGTGATTGTGGAAAAGGACGATTGAATCAAGATGTGTAACTATGGTGCTTTTAGTGGAAAACAAAAAAGAGGGTAAAACCTCAATATTTCCTGTGATTTTTCTAGTCCAAGTTTTAAAACATGGAACAAGAATAAACAACTGTGCATAAAATAGCATGGATTCTATTATTTTTGCAACTGATACATTTTCAGACCTATCTTTTCATCCTCGGTTTCGCTTTGGTTTTTAATTGTCTAATTCTTCAAACAAATTATTTTCATATTTTCACAAATACTTTTCTGAGTTTCACAAATAGCTTTAAGAATTGGAATAGTTGGCTACTGTGCCCTCTGTTCAGAAAGTTGTGTTATGACCTGTAGTCATCATCAAGAGCAGGAGAGTTGATAAGTTGTACTGAAAGTGAGTCTTCTGGAAAACAGCAGAGCGTAAATTGGGTAATTGTGTTTTTCGTAGTCTAGGTGGCTTGAATGTTATTTAAGCTTTATATTAAATAATACCTTTCCTGTTATAAGTACTGTAGCACATTGTTGAACAATCTTTGAATTACAGTAGGACTTTGGATAGCAGCTGAGTCCTTGATTGTCAGTGCAAATTTGGATCTCCCTGTATTTTCATTTGTAATTTCCAGATGCGTAGAATAACAGATATCAAATTAAGTGTTTAAAAGTTTGTGCTGAGGAGTAGACTTGATGTGCCTACCTTTCTCTGATCAGTGTCTGGAATGGGACTCATTTGCAGAGAAAGTCTGACTAAGATTGTGTTTGCTATTCTACACTTAAATTATGTATGCAGAAAAATCTCAGTTTTGCATTTAGAAACTAGCTATAGTGAGATATTTGACTTCTTATAAATAGCTCCGTGGGATAAAATATATTTGAAATAATGTCTTAAAATAGAAATTGTGCTTTGAATCATCCCACTGTGCAATTTTAATTGCTTCCTTTCCATTAATTGTTTATACTGCGTTGACCTAATTCTATTCAATGTCTTCAATAATCTGCAAGAAGGATCTGCAGTATATTAATGAAAGTTACAGATGATATTGCATGATATGATACCTGAGTGGGAGAGGTCCAACAAATTAGACACTGCCTAAGGGATTCAAAGAACAGGTAATGCATTTGAGGAAACTTGGACACTTAGTGAGAGAGAGAGAGAAGATTGAAATGTAGTAATGTGGTAAGCAGCTTTGATAACGTAGGCAACAAAATTGCTTCTGGCATCACTAATGTCAAAAGAAGAGTATATATGCAGATGAGCTGCATTAGGCAGCTAGAAATCAGAATATTTGTGATTGCTGAGGTGATATCTGGAGTACAGTCTTATATTTTTGGGTACCTCAAGAATTGAGACAATCTTCGGAAAAGTCACAGAACAAAACCATGATTAGTTTAAGTGAGAAAGAAGTTGGAAAGATTGAGTCATTAATGTGCATAATTTTTTGTTTTAGGAGAAATACATGTAAAGGAAGAGGCTTTCTAAGTATAATGGTGCAACTGGAATTGATTATATGAATTTGAAACAAGGTGAATAGCCAATGAATGTCAGGAGAAAGATCCTACTGAGATCAGTTAGGTTATGGAATGACACAGTAATGCTTATCAATGCACACAGTTTCTTGGAAGGTTTTCATTTATGTTTCGCAAGAGTTTGAGCTACGTACTTGCAGAGGCAGTTTCCATTTTTAGGTTCAATGATTCTGTGGTAATACAGCTTTTTTGAAATTTGTAGCTGCAACTTTTTTTTGGTGTATCAGGTAGTTTGATAAGAAAAGCAAGGATTTGCTATATCCCTAACTTTCAAATTCCATTTTGTGCCTTAAATTTGTGATATTTATGCCTGTCTTCATTACACGTAAATGAGTTTCCTTTTAAACAACAGGTGCATAGTGGACTTGAGATAGAAGAGTTGTATTTTTTGCAGTTTTAAAAGGTGGAATCTTCGTATTCTTTAAAACAAATTTCACACAAGGTGCTATAATTTAACTTCCTACTTCTGTGTTTTGTGTGCAGCTAAAATTATTAAAGGTTGGAGATATAAACTGTATATACAACACTGCATCACAAAATAGTTGTGTTACACATATTCAGACTAGCAGTCGTATTTGTCCAAAGTTCTTAGAGTACTGTTTTATAAACTCCACTTATTTTTTGATCCATGAGGAACATCGTGGCATTTTTCAGAAGTATATCTCAGTTAGCAAGCAGAATAGTGTGATTAAATATAACTAACTAAGATTAGATTAAATTCTGTGTCTTTTTTACTGTCAGGGCAGCTCACTGAAGACCATAGCTTACCAATTAATTGAAAATGCATTGGATACTTTAAGGGTGTGATTTTGAAATCCTTGGTCAGATGAGTGTATCCCACAGATACTATTCCTGCAATAAAAGGAATACTTGCACTATAATACTGTATTATATTTTTTTTCATTGTGGCCTAAGGATATTATATGTCCATCAAGGAGCTATTTTTATATCCTTTTGTACATGTGACATGAAAAAAATACAGCACTGTTTGCTAAAATCTTGAGTTGCACTTTCATAGAGCAACAGTGTACAAGGTAATGATACAATTTAAAAACTGATTTTCAGCTACAATATAGTCATGATAAATGAGTACAAATAAAGCTAAAAATTACTTACAGTATCACATTCAGCATTTCATAGACCAGAGAGATTGCCATGTAGATTATTTGACATGGCATGTACATAAAAAAAGAGTAAGAAACATGTGTCTTTTCTTACTCCTCTTTTTTGGCTGAAACCTTTCGCTGAAGCCTCCATGTATACCTTTTCATAGAATCACTAAGGTTGGAAAAGACCTGCAAGATCATCGAGTCCGACCTTTGACCAAACACCACCATGTCAACTAGACCACAGCACTAAGTGCAATGTCCAATTGCTTCTTGAATGCTTCCAGGGATGGTGACTCCACCATCTCCCTGGACAGCCAGTTCCAAAGTCTGACCACCCTTTCAGTGAAGAAATTCTTCCTGATGTCCAGCCTGAACCTCCCCTGGTGCAGCTTGAGGCCTTTTCCTCTTTTCCAGTTGTTAGTTGCTATATTGTTAAAATATCTTCTGAAAGATAGTGAGAATTGCAAGTAAAATCCTCTTGCTATTCACTTCAGACTTCCTAGGTAGCTTACTAAAATTTCAGTATAACATCATGAAAAGTTTAATTAGCTTGTTAAATAGACATTAAAATTAAGTATGATTTTCACATGGTGCTCTCTTTCCAACTTCTTTTTTACACCTGTCTTGTTTTGTCTTATTCTCTGCAATATTCCTAGTTTTCTAAAGCATTTAAATCCTCCTGCTTATGTAAGATCAGAAATGTATTCAAACATAAGCATCTCTACTGTTTTCATGTAGTCTTTAGCGAATTGTTTTCTTACCTGTGCTATACATGTTTTCTGAAATGAATTCATATAGAGCATGGCCTTATGAAGCTTTTCTAATGACATTACACAGGAATATGCATTTGGAAAGAGATTCCTATTCATCAGGTGACCTTGCCTACTACTGGTAGTAACAGAAACACACCACCCTTCGTATAAAATCCAGCTAAAAGCCGTTGGATTTCTTGAGGTTCTCCCCAGCACTCTCACAGCATTCCCGTTGTGAAGGGCTGTTTTGAGACAGATTGAGGTGGCTTGTGTCATCACAACTCTGCCCAGAATGTCTGGAAGCCAGATCCTGGCCTCAGGGCAAGGACAGCAGAAAGGAATATGATGCTGAGATATTGCATCTCCTGCATTAGCTGCCAAGGGGTCACTGGGGCCATTGCGAACAGTAGCTGATAGATGTAATTTCTCTCACCACGCAGGATGTGGGAAGAGAGGAAGCTCAGTGTGCTCTCATACCTTTTGCCTAGGAAGCTCAGGAGATCAACTGGGAGGATCTCTGTGACAAAGGGTGTGTTGCAGAAAGGGCTTTCCTGCTCCACTCAGCTATCTTATTACTATCTATTAGCCTATATATCTTGAGATATACTGGTATGCCAAGGTGGGTGTGCTACGCTGCTCTCAATCATCTAGTTCAAAATTAACTGCCTTGGATAAATGGTGCAGCGTGCTGCTTCTAATTCCCATTGAGCATAACATTTAGCCAGCTTCATGTTAATGAATAGATTGCAATGGCTAGTTAATAGATAGGTGTATGGAGACTTTTTCTGTGACTAGATGGAACCTACCTTTCTTATCCAGATAAAATATTTTAAGTCTAGGTCTAGCTACTGCTCTGACTGTGGTACTTGCAGTCTTCACAGTAGCTTACTTCAGTGGATGTTTGGATATTTATATGATTAGTAAATAAACTATAATGAAAACAAGTTACGAACATTATAATAATTTATAATTTAAGGTAGTTGCTACATTAACACTTTTTGTAAATTCAGTTCTTACTTAATCTACCTTAGAAAGAAAAAAATGAAGGAAAGTTAATACAAATAAGTGTTCTGCACTAAGCAGTAGGGCTTCATAAATCAAAATTTTCATGCAGGCAATCTGGCTGCAGTTCATAAAGGATTGGTTATGTGTTTTTGAACAAAAAGGTTGAAAGCTTTTCTGAAAATTAAAATTTATATCATAACATATATTTTAAAATGTGCTGAGAGATACTGTATTATTTATTACCAGTTTACAATTTAAATTCATGCCAAACATACAGTTTTTATAGATGATTAACTGTAGGCCATTAAAATGTTTCATTCTGTGTTTGTTACAGTGGCTGTTTAAAAAACAAACACCATGTTTCTGCACAGCTCTGTGTTCTCTTGCTCAAGTGAGTTGCAGTATGGTTATTGTCTACAATGCTTTGCAAGGCTGCTAAAGTGGCAGGTTCCTATTTGCAAGGGATAGCTCCTTAAACTTGCTTTCTTGATGGCACACCTTCACAGTGGGTTCAGTGAGAAAACTGTATGCCACTGGTGCCATTCTAGGGGTCCTGAGTGCCTTCAGTAGGACTGAAGGTTTTACAGATGTGCCTGAGTCATCCTTATGACTTCCTCAATGGAGAGGACCTGTCTCGTGAACTCTTAGATCACAAAAGTTAGTCTGGCAAGTGAACTTAAGGCTGTACCAAGACAAACTGTGGAGAACCTGGATGTTGGGTAACTCTAGCCCTCTCATAGGAAGTTGCTGTCAAGTTCAGGCCTGCAACTGGTAGTGGCTGGTAATGTTCAATACTTTCTGTGTCATGTTGTATCACCTGAATTGTTGTCTTTTTATTCATACCTCTCTATCTTCTGTGTTCAGTCTTGAATGTATTTGAATATCCTTTCAGTTGATGGCTTTGTAAAAGTGTAAGTACAAAAAAATTTATCTAAGTGTATCATGTATAGAATTGTACTTAAAGATTCTTAATAATGTAATTGCACTGCAGCTGCTTATTACTGTTATTTCTTCTGAAATGTGTTATCACTAGCAGTTTACAGAGACAGGAAAACAACACAATACAATACTTTAATAACTTATTTATTTGCAAAGATTATAAGATTTTTTGGGATATAGATTCAGATATTTGTTTTAGAGATCGTTAATACTGTAGCACTGTAGAAATTATTCATCAATTAAAAGACATGTTCTAAAGTACGTTCTATTTGATTTATTTTTTTTTTAGCATCTAGAAGTAATTCAGCATTCAGCATAATACATCAGCCTGGTTCTGTTTGCAACTACTATACTTTTTTTATCTAGAATTATTTCACAAATTAATCTTGAGGTCCCCTGTAACATATTTACTATTAGACACCCTTTGTTTTCATATTTCTTAAAATATATTCCATAAAAAGAGGTAGGTTTGAGTAGTAATGTTGGTTTATCATACAAGAGGGGAAAACACAGAGCATTAAAGAGAATGTCAAAATGTATGAAGAAAATTGCACTACACTGGTCCTGAAATAGATACTCCAGTAGAAGATGTTTTGGTGATTGGGAACAGGACTTTTTTTGTGGTATTAACCTTTGAGGAGAGTGGAGGCAGTGAACATCCTCTGGCTGTCCTTTGCTGTGTGACTAACAATGACATTGCAGCTATGAGGATTTTGTTGCCATGACAGTTTGATAAAGCAGTATGTGAGCATTCACACCTTCTCCTTTTGAATTAGGAATCAACCCCAAGGAGCTTAACTGCATACAAAGCCTAAATCGTGTTAGTCAGATGTATTTTAATGGAGATGTAGATCTCCTAATCTGAAAGTCACAGAAATGGTCTTCTGATCTAAATTTGCAGGACAGGATTTACTTATCCTGGCCCTCTACCAAGGTTAAACCATTCAGATTTCCATAGAAGCTAGTGGAAGAGTATCCACTGATCTCAACAGGACTATGATGGGACGTAGGCATTCGTGTGTTCTGATCTGTGTAAATCTGGATTTGCAAGGAAAAGGGTAAACTGTAGCCTCCCTGTTAGTACGGTCTGGGAGAAAGGAGGTGCTTGTTGTGCATGATGCATGATGGCACACTTCTTCCCAGCTTTACAGTGTGCCCAGCACTGCTCCCCCTGCAGAACACACCAAAAGGCCTGGAAATCTCCAGCATTACACCACTATTGCATTATACTGATTTGAATTCAGCAGTCATAGAAAATCCCTTCACATATCTGCAAAAGTATCTTTTATTTCTGAAATTAATCCAGGCCCAGTGACACATCCCATTAAAAATAGGCAGGGTAGATCATCCCTCACAGCTGCTTGGACATTCCTAGCTTGCAATACTGCCATCACTGAACAACTTTGATTTCCATAGGTAGTCTCTTGGGGGTTTGTCCTCATACCACTCTCATAAGATGGCACTTTGCCTGCTCTTAAGTGGCTGTTCCAGAGTCAGTAGAGCAAATTGCAAATGACGAGTAAGAAGAGATTCAAATGTGTACTGCTTCACACACCAGGCACCCTCCTGCGCTTGGAAGAGAATCCTGGGTGTGTAGTCAAATTTGCATGCCTCTTAATTTGCCATGTATGAAGCTGCATAGTAGAACAGGATAGACCTTCAACTCATGACGAAAAGAAACGAATTTCAGTACTGAAGACAGCAAACTAAGTTGTATTGTGTAAATTAAGTCTGGGAAGACCATTAAGATTGAGAGCAACAAAACAGCAACAAAACAGACAGAACTGTGGATCTTGCAGCCGACATTTGCAGCCAACTGAAAGCAAGTATTTATCATTACTCCTGTTTTCATTCAAGGTGAGGTGGTCTTATTGAGAATAAAAGAATGTAATTCTTGCCAGAAGGAGTCTTTTACAGTGATCATCTCTGGGGCTCAATTGATTTAACCTTCCTATCTCTACATTATATCTAGCCAACTCTTAACAAAAGAATTCTGTCTCTAGAAAAAAGACCCTGGAAACAATTCCTCTAGAAGTTCCTAAATAGAAAATTTGTTTTAGAGTTCATGAGATATAAACACTTTAGAACATTTTCATGCACTTGAGAAATGATAATTTAAATCATATGAAGATTTATTTATTTATTTTGTTCTCTGTGCTTACTATAATACAGTGCTTGAAAAGGTGTTGGAAATGTAGAGAACAATGCCCAGATACTAAATATACTGGTATTGAATCTTTAAAATTATCATAGGGTTACCAGAAAGAAAGCAGAGGCACAAACTAACTTTTCTTAAATGGAAACAGTATCTGAAATTTCATATCTTCATGTTCAGCTCTGTTTTATCCATAGGCAGTGTCTGCTATTGTCTATTATGTTATAAATTTCACTGTGTTCATACTTGATACAGAAGTTTTGAGGGTTTTTTAAATCAATAGACATAAGTAGTTCCTGGTAGAAATGTGTCACTGCCATGTGCAACTTGGGTTGGAAAAAAAAAGAGGGCATGGTATGTCTGTTTCTTACTCCTCTTAAATTGAAAGATTGTCTTACGAGCCATATTAGACAGTGTTGCCATGATGTTTTTCTTTTGCCATGAAACCAAAATTAAGCTTCTTTTTATATTATTATTTTCCAACAACTTTTTTGCTGTGTGGAAATAAGTCTATGGTCTAGATGACTTTCTCAGTCGTCTCAGGGCCTTGCTATTTTACAAGTCAGCAGTAGTCCACAGTCCCCAGCTGGAAATACACTTCATCATGATATTCCTAAATCCGGGCAATGGCTGCATTCTTTAGGAATAACTTTATTCTCCCACAAATTGCAGGATGAAGATCAAATATTCAAGGCTAGTATTCTTTATGAATGTGCTTGCCTCCTGAAATAAGTCTGTTATGTTTGAATGGGGCTGTGTGGTTTTCTTGTTTGTTTCTTTCCACCTGTGTAGTTACTTAAATTACTCCATTGCCTACTGAATATGAAGTCAGTGGAGTTTTGTGGTTGTCAGGTATGTGAGTTCCTTGAGTTTATGGCAAGTTTGTAGTCCACTTTTTTGATCATTAGCTTCAACTCTTAACCACAGATATTTGTGGAAAAGATACAGTGATTTCACCTTTTGTCTGAAGTGAGCATTATACTTTGGGATATCTTTCTGAAGACATTCAATGTTTAAACATGATTCCCTTTTTGTCCTGCTTCCTTCTGATCTGTGCAGGATACTGACCAAGAGGGAACAATTATGAGATCTCTTGTAAATGTCAGGTGGTTGTTAGTTCTTATTTCCCTCCCCTAACTCATTTGAACACTTGCTACAATCCTTGTGCTGTTAAATGTCACTAAGTTGGAGATAACTCAATCCCCTTCCTGTGGTCTGTAAAGTATTCGGGGTTAGACTGTGCAGAGAGCAGAAAGTCAGCAGAGAACAACAGAAGCAAGACTGTGTGTTAGATGAAGAGTGAGTAACTTTAGCCATGTGCTGAGAGTAGTATGTACGATATATGTTTGAGGAACTCAGTGTGTTTGAAACACCGACTGTGTTTCTGAGTCAGTCACGCCTGAATGGTTGCTGTTCTTGTGACTGGAACAAGCTTGCTATTTAGCCCTTGGTATTGAGAAGACACATGAGACGTGCTTCACTGATGAGAGGTACCATTTATATATCTGCTCTTGGTTTTCATCTCCGGGCACACTATGTCCCTGCAATTTGCACGGTTCTACATGTTAAAAGAATTAACACCTTCCTCCAGTGTTTTAATGTTGTTTAGTTCCAAAGAATTGTCAAGAACTTCTTGGAAGAAATAACACCTTAGACTGATCTGATTCCATCTTGAGAGCATGAATGTTTCAAGCAGCAGAACTAAATCTATTTAGGGTTTTGGGTGCCCTCTGTAAATAGTTCTGGCAGATAATTTAGTCCAGTCTTCTATCTTTCTGATGTCGTCTTTTGCAGTAGAGTCTTCTAATTCATTCTGCGTTATGAAATCTCGTTACACAAAATAAAGTATGTATGAAAGAGAAATATGAGGTATGCAGGTGAGCCTACATATTTTAAAGGTGGGACCTCTTCTTCCTTACTGCAATCTTTTGTGGCAATTGTGGGGGGAATGTCAGACCAACAATTCTGAGGAATAGTAAAACTGTTGGTCGCTAACACTGGGCGAAAAGTTTTCTGAGCGAAACAGTTTGAGGGGAATCTGCTCAGGTACGTGTTTTTTGTGAGCGCTTGCTAAGAAGTCAGTCACAAGCTCTTTTTCCCAAGGCATGTCAGGGTGGTCATTTTGCTTTAAGATGGGTGCATGTATTTCACTTCAGAGATGGTGCTCAAACCTTCAAGGCGTCTTGTACTAGTACTAAGATTTCTTCCTTTCAAGGGGCTTTAACCTTTCTGTGATTCAGTTATGTTCCCATTACAGGCCCGTAGCATCCCTCCAGTTATGATCTTTCTTCAGTGTGTATTTCTTATATCCCTGAGACTGTTCTACTTCAAAATACTCACAGCCCGAGTAAGATTACCTAATATTTCATCCGGTTGAGAAAGGTTATTAAGCTTGATTTGGTGATTGTAAACATGGAGGTTTTTTATCAAGGAATGTGTAGCTTCAAAGCTGTGAGATCTGCAATGAAACCTTAAATTGGAGGAAGGGGTTAAATTCATTATTTACTAGAACCTCTGAGACTGTAACAGGTGCTTATTGAATGAGATAATTATATATGTTTAAAGTCAGCTGCAGACAACCTATTATTTCAGTATGTTGCTCTGAGAAACCACAGGTAGAGAATTATGGGTCTCATGATGATAGCAACTGCCCTCAGAGCACTAACCAGTGTCACTTCCCATTGCGGCTCCTCTTTTGTGGGAAACTGAGAAATAATTACCATGTAACTACTCTGAGCTCTAAATAGCTATTATTCTTTAGGTGTACCATTTACCAAGAGGTTTTATCTGTAAAAAATACCTCTCGAGACTGTCTGCAGGCAGGATGTGATAATTTACAAAAGCTTTCAAGAGATTACATTTTGAGATGTCACAGCTGGGTGGGTTTGCAGTTCACAGTAGGTTTGGAGACAGATCATGGGACTAGATTCTGTGCTGCTATATCTCAGTGGCATTGTGCTGACTTACACAAATTTGAAAAGCTGACTTTTAAAAGAGCCTTTCTAAGAATAGTTCAAAATTCGAATATGTGGTACATGTGATATTTTTCTTTTTTAATTTAAAAGAATTTTAATTTATTTAATTTAACAAGTTTCTTTAACAAAGTTGGAAACAGTGAGGGGGTTTCTTATGAACCAGTTTTAGATGATACATTTTTCTGAATAATGTAATAATGTGAAAATGTAATTTTCTGTCAAAAATGCATTGTTTTCCTGGGAGACTCTTGGCTAGCGTAGTCTCGAAGTCCTGAGACTGGGGATGTGGGTGTAGGGAGTAGGGTGGAAGAAGGTGAATGAAAAGCCAATGTTGCCTCCCCAGCTGTGAGTGGCCGGCAGAGGCTCCCACGTTGAGGCAGCTGCTGTGCAGGATTGCGGCCCTGGCAGAACGAGGTCAGTGCCTGGAGACACAGCCAGCTCCCAGGGCAGGCTGGAGAGATACCAGCTGAAAGAAGCTGTGGAAGGAGCACTACTGAGTGAAGCCTGAAAAGCCAAGGAAGCAGGGAGTGGCCACAGGGGGCGAGGGACAGAAAGGAACAGTCTTCAGCCACTTAGCACATAGTTGTAAAATCTAGAGGAAAGATTTCCTGGGTCTTCTGTCCTGCAAAAAAAAGGAGGTAATGTTGCTGGAAGAGAAGGAGGTGAAGGATTCATTAATCACAGACCTGAGAAGAAGTCTCATTCAATGAGATTTCATTGTATTAATTTACCCCAATCTGTCACTGGCAGAGTAATCTTTTGTTCTGAATTAATCTGTTTCTGTCCAATATAAGCAACAGGATGGAAACTTCTTCTGACTTGTCATGGCATCTCTTTTCATTGCTGGTGAGTTTGATTTGGAATTTGGAGAAAAGGGGCAGGAACCTGAATGGGGAACCATCCTTTTCTTACATTTGTACTACATACCTCCAAAGGAGTGTTTGGCTTATTCAATGCATCAGGACGTTAACCCTGATTCACCTTAGCTCTGTGCTGAGAAAATTCTCTAGGGTCCATCTGAAACACCTACACAGTCACTTCCCTGAAGCCTTTGAAAATCACTGAAATAGAGTTTTGCTAGAATCCAGCAATCTGAGTTCCAACTCTGCCAAGGATTTGGCTTCAGACGTAGGTAGCCTCCAACCCCCTTCTGATACAGAGGTAGATCTTCAAAAGAAACCAGCTACTGCCATAAATCTGAACTCTTGCAGTGGTTCATTGCTTTCAGTCTGGGAGTCTAGGTGGAGTTAAAATAATCCCTGTTTGAACAGTTCACCTATCTCATTTTTTACCAATATCACCTCTGGGAAGAGTGACTGACTGAGAGAACCATATTTTGTTCTCAAAAGCTTAGAAAGAGGCTTAATGTTGTGACAGACAAGAAACTGGCTGAGAAAACAAAGGACGAAATGACAGCAGGAACATGGGATTTAACAACAGTGCAAAGTAAAAACAAGCTAGTTCCAAACTACAAATGCTTATCTTGCATATCTGAGGTAAAAGGAGAAGGTTTCCATATTACCCAGATTTTTTTTCTGACACTTAAAGTGGACCAGACAGTCATTTGATGGGAATTAGTGTAGTGTCAGGAAAGTTACGTTGCTGGTTTACACCAACTGATATGTGGCCCTTTGTGTCCATAAGCCACATTGTGTATTTCTCTTTTCTGTGTTGCTTTAAGTTTTCTAAGCTGCATCTCTCTAGATCGTTCCTTTGAAAGCTGAAAGAAATCAGCGACTCATTTCACTGTACTTGGTCTTACTTGGTTTAAGGCTATGGCAAACACAATTTTTCTTTGCCGTTGTATGTGGGTTCCCTTCTGCCACTGAGAACATAATATTGTCTTCACAAAGGATTGATGCTGTTTATTGGACATAAAACTAAAGGGGACACTAAAAGCAATTACAAATAATACAGTATCTGCAGACAAATAGCTTTTCTGACACAAAACAACAAAATGAGTTATTGCTGTGTCAATTAATGCTTTTAAAATGCTTTAATTGCACAGTATCTATTTCAGACTATTGAAATACAGAGGTAATTTGAGCTAAAAGAAGACATGATTCACAGTCAAGATGTAAGATGTGACTTGACAAGGGGTTTAATAGCTGCCTCAGGCAGATCAGAATGTGTTATAATGAGAATCTAGCCGAAAAACACATTGTGGAACTGAATTTGAGAGCTTCTCAGAGAGAGTGATGTCAGTGACTAGCTGGTCATGCTCCTTCTACAAGGCAAAAAGGCAGAAGTGGTCAGTCTTGACAGCAGTGACTGCTGCAAGCTTCAAGTTAGTTACAAAGTACAGTTTTTGAGGGAAATACATGCATTCATACATAGTCATATTCATATATATGTACATACATCCATATATAAATATAAGATTTTTTTTTTTGGAGTACAGTTCAGTGAAATGCATTTCAGCATGACAGAGAAGTAGGATCATGACAAACCCTTCATCAATGTACTGTTCTCCATTGTCTGTTCATGTCCCCTGCCAAGTCCTTTCTGGGAAGCTGTAAAAAGAAAATCATTTGCTGGACTTGACTCTGTTCCCTTCATTGCTACTGTACTCTTCTCTGCGGGGGATCATTTTACATTTTCTTAATTGCAGTGAGAGTTCATGGTGTTGGCAGTTGTTGTACTGAGAAATGGATTTTGATGAAGTGTAGTCCACTCACTCCACCAGATCTTCAGCATTTGCAAGCTGAATGACAGCATCCTGTCAAGATAATGCTGACAACTTTGTCACCAAGGGGACAGATTTATTTGGCACCCATGCATTTTATAGCGAGATTGTACTTCAAAAATATCTTGCCATGTTGCTTTATGTTTACCTGTATTTTTCTGTTTGAGAATATTGCTGCATGAAAGTAAAATAAAAGGGAAGTTATTGGCTGGCTATTAAGGTGAGATTCCTTAGATTTTTATGCTGCAGATGTTTGCAGCCAGGGTGGGTATACAAGCTTCCCCTGAGAATCAGGAGAGAGAAATGGGTGGTTCATTTAGCTTTTGTAGACATTGAATTTTAATGGAAGTGAATCGCACCCTAGTCTCTTTGGCTATAAATATCATACTGTACTTGGCTCTGCAAACAGTATTCCTAGAGATACACTGATAAAGGCCTCCACACTGTTCATAGGCTGCCACATCATGAGTAGACTGGTTGTATCCCCTGATGCATAACAGCTTTCACTTGAGAAACTCTCCAAAACTGATCACTCTCCAGGGCTTATAAGCCCCAATTGAAGCAAATGAAGGAAAATATTGCAGATTATCTCTAAAGGGGGAGATCAGTCCCGTATTTTTCGGGGTCTTGTCTATGAGAAATTTAGAAGTCCTACATCTCTTAGAGGCTTCCTAAGGAGTGACGTGTATGTGACTGTGCTCACAGTTCATGCTTGTCTGTGCGCTCTCTTCAATGGCTTTTCAACCCAGTTGTGAGTTTCAGCCACAAGAAAAAGAGACAGTAATGTTTCAAGGACATTGTATTCCTAATTTTTTTTTTTTCAGAAAATTTGTGCTTGAATAGAGAAGAAAGCACCAAATGAATGTTACCATGAACAAAAGGCAGCACCATCAGCTGGTCATTGACTTGCCACGGAGTGCACACACTGGCTGCCCTACCAGCACCAACAGGCTCTGGACGAGCCACTGCATTCTGCTGTTTCTCACTCTCTAGCTAGTACCTAGTGGATGCAATAGAAAGCAAGGATTTCAGGAATATAAGAGCAGAATCTCAGGTTGCTGAGACAGAAAGGAAATAGCTGTGTCTGTATTGAAATGCTAGGTAGATAAAAATCCATAGGAATACAAGCTAAGACTGGCCTGCGCATGTCATTCCTAATCACTTGCAACATTGTAAATACTGTTTACTTCTAGAGGTCAAAGGAGAACCAGGAGAAATTGAGAGCATAAAATATACATACTGTTCAGAAACTGGAGCAAACTATTGACTTGCCTTCACTTACAGCATAATTTTTTGCAATCCTGAATTTTCTGACATGAAATCCTCTTAGCAACCCCCTGAAACACTTAAAAGTGTAAAGAAAATTGCACTCTATCAGCAATTCGGTTCAGCTAACAGAGAAGAGATCATCTCTACTGCCTGGGTATTGTCTAAATGTTATATTAATGAGTCTACTTAAACATCGTAATGAGAGAAAAAGGTATAGAAAGGAGGTTCCTCTGAGCAATTTATCACGGAACTAGGGAAAGCTCAACAGTGGAAATTCTGCAAAACACACTACACAAATTCAGTGTGGAAGAGGATCAGCATCCAGGCTGAAACATCCACTTGTCAAGCTTATAACCAACCTGAACAACTGCTTAAAATCAGCATGTGCATGTCCCTATCATGTCTAATACCTTAAACCTCCTCAGTCTTTGAGTAAGTCCTGGGTTTTCAGAGCATCTCATGGGCATTGGTTCCTGACGTGCTCCCTTTGTTCCCTGCCCTGCTCTGCTCAGTTGTAACTCTCTGCCTGTCCTATTGACTGACTTCTTGGCCCTTCTGCTTGAGACTCTGTGATTTGGGCATACCTTTTTCCTTCTTTATCTCTGAAAGGAACTAATCCGGTTCCCTTTTCTGGCTGTATAGCTTTCGTTATACAGAAATCATAAAATCATGGAATCATTAAGATTGGAAAAGTCCTTTAAGATCAATGAGTACAACCATTGCAAGCACTGCTAAGTCCACTGCTAAACCATGTCCCTAACTGCCACATCCACATGTCTTTGAAATACCTTCAGGGATGATGACTTTCCTTTTCTCCAGGCTAAAAAGTCCCATCTCCCTCAGTCCTGTTGGGTGGATCCCATCCAGCCACATAGACTTGTGCATATCTAAGTGGTATAGTAGATCATTGACCTTTGGGAGAAGAATGAAGCCCCCCTTGGATTATGGGGGCTTCATTCTTCTCCCATTCTCTGTCTTCTAGCTCAGGGGGGCTGAGTACCTGGAGAACAACTCCTCTTTACTGTTAAAGCCTGCTCCTGCACGTTTAAGATTTCCTTGAGGAATGCCCAGCCTGCCTGGACTCCTTTCTTCGGAACTGCCTGGACTCTGTCAAGCAGGCTTCTAAACAGACTGAAGTCTGCCCTCCAGAATTCCAAGGTGGCAGTTCTGCTGGCACCCTCCTTACTTCTCTGAGAAATGAAAACTCTAACATTTAATGATCACTGTGCCCAAGACAGTCTCCAACCATCACATCACCCACAAGTCCTGTCTTTTCACGAACAACAGGTCCAACCTTTCCTTGTTGGCTCACTAACCGTGTCAGGAGTTTATCTTCCACGCACTCCAAGAACCTCTTAGACTACTAGACTACTAGAACCTCCTCTCCACTGTATTGTATTTCCAGCAGACACCTGGTAAGTTGAAGTCCCCCATGAGAACAAGTACCAGCAATTGTAAGATGTCTCCCAGATGCTTATAGAATATTTCATCTGTGTCTTCATCTTGTTTGGGAGGTCTGTAGCAGGATATCTGTCCTGTTGGCCTTTCCCCTGAGTCTAAATCATAAACAACCCTATCATCACCATTAGTAAGCTCCAGAAAACTAAAACACTCCCTAACACACTGTGCTTCTCCACTGCCTCTCCTTTCTTGCCTGTCCCATCTGAAAAGTTTACAGCCATCCACTGCAGCCCTCCAGTTGTGTGAGCCATCCTACCGTGTTTCTGTAGTGGCATTGATCTGGCCACCTTTTGGCAGGCAGAAACCCTAACTCCTATGTGACCAGACTCAGGCGCTTCTGTGGTGTCTAATGTGTGGGTCTTTTTTGTTGCATGGATCTCTATCCTCTGCCTCCACTGAGACTGCAGACTGAAGGACCTCACTAGCACACCAGTCTTTTCAAGTGTCCTTCTGGCAATTTCAGTATGGTTTTCTAGGAGGGCTTTAGGCTGTGGGTTATTTTGAATAGCATCAGAAATCATCGTAATCATGTGGTAGTGTATTATTTATTAGCATATCTGCCATGTGGAGGCCAATTGAGAAGTATGAGATTACACATCTTGCATTGTCACAGTGCTATTTCTAAATAGTGGGAATAATAATCCAGATGTGTTTTATATATATATATAGTTAACATAATCAGTTTGTTTCATGCTATATTAAACACTGTCCATAAAGCACAAGACTCTTTTCTTTACATTTTTAATGGTAACGGTATTTTTTGTTACTTTATTTTTGTCTTTTGTCTGCTTGCTCAGAATTAAACTTTTTGTTTGCCCTTTCTAGACCTTATTGTGTCCATCATTCTTTTTACCTGTGCTTTTACTTTCTGTCTTTATGGACTCTTTTCTTTTACTTTTTAATGATCTGGCATATTTGACCTGTTTTCCCCCTTAGAACAGATGCAGTAGTCTATACCCTAAAAATGAATGTTCAAGATGTTATTGCCCTTTTGCATGCAGCTCTTGAACACCCACTGTGGCAGCCATTCTGTCTGTGCACAGCATGTCCTGTGCTCAGCAGTATGAGATTTTCTTTTTGAGATCTCAGATTAGTTCAAAAGCCAGTATCAAGCTGATAAAAACTTAAACAGAGTGATGTTCTGCTCACATCATTACCTTTTGAGAAATTATGTTTTACTGTACGGACTGTGAATGAGTCCTTGTTTACTAATAGGTACATTAAATCCCACTCTGCAAGCTCTTACAAAATATTTCCCCCTACAAATATAACAATTCTGGCCAAAGTCTGGGTGCTTAAAACACACAAATCTTGCATGGTCTTTCAGAGGGCTGCATGTTACATTGACTGTGACTATGATTTTCAGTCTTTGGCCTACAGAAATCCAGTTCTTTTATTTTCCTCTGACCTCCACTGACTTCTGGTTTGTTTACTCTCTGTTCTGTAATACTGTCTTTTGTTCCTTCTAACTCTTGCAATCAGATCTGGTTCTCTTTTGCTAATGCTAAATAATCCCTGTGTTTTCACAGGTTAAATCAGGACTGTTGATTGGATTTTTCCCCTTGATTTTGGTATCTGATGCCCATTACAATTTGTTCTGACACAGTGATTATAATAACAGTATATGATGCAATCTGAGTTAAGAGAAGTTACAAATCTACTATATCTGGCTCAGAAATTTTTTCCCTCTGATTAGTGTCTTTTGTAAAGCTGATACCTTTCAAGAGTACTTTCTATATCCTAGAAGTGATATACCCCTTCAGTATCTTTTGTGCTGCCTGATCAGTGGCTCTAACTTCAGCACTTCCCTATGCAAACCTGAATAGATGAAAATCTAGTGCCTGTCTCTTAGCAATATATAAAAAAAATACCCACTTCAGGGCCATCTTTCTTTCCTGTTGTCTTCCCAGAAAACATAATGGTCACTTGAACTTTTTCCCCTTGTCTGATACATTTCTGGAAAATGTCACCTTTCTTGTAGTTTTAAGTTCATGCCTCTCCATTAAATGCTTGATTCACTACTTCTTCCTATTTCTAAAACCTCTCTGTTTTTAATCTACTTTTGTTTATTCTCTCTCTCCTTCCATCAAGGAGCATTTTTTGATTTGGGAGCCTTTGCAGAATTCAGAATTACAGCTTTTAAGCACAGTGAGTCATTATTACAACAAAAGGTAAAAAGAAAGACAATGTGAAGAAACAGTACATGAGGGAGGGAGAGGAATCCATGTAGCCCACTCTCAGCCTGCCTGCAGACAGCTAATTCTGACAGGATTGCTCCAAGCCAGCACGTTTCACTCTGTCATGGCCCCTTGTCCTCATGTCCAGTCTATAATCACCTACCTTCAAGGAAAAATACTCATTTACTCAGGTAAATTAGAAACATGTTAAAGAAATATTCTGGACACTAAAGAAAAGCGATACAGTTCTTTGTGCTTGAGAAGGTGTAGGTAATTATTTCAGCTATTGATATATGTTACGTGATAGTTGTAAAATATGAAACCTTTCTTAGTTGTTTGCAAAAATACTAGTCAGATGAAAAAAACCAGTAAAATTGAGCTGTAAGGTGACTGTGAAGAGGATCCGTGCTTCTGGAGATTGATGCTTCTTAAATTCCAGTGCGAGAGGTGCATACATGTGTGTGAGACACAGTTAAGCCCCATGACTCACATTAACTGGAGAAAAATTGCACTGCTACCCTAATAGCTGCTCCCAAAATGTGCCCTTCTGCATTTGCAGGATGAACCTGACTAGTGACTAGTGCGTTGTTAGCAGCAATAAATAACTATTGGGAAGGTTGTTATTGAAAGCCTTGAGATGACAGGGATGAAAGAGACAAAGGGTTATTGTCCCAGGTAAGAATCACAGCTATTTGGAAAGGTGTACCTCATACCACAGGAGAGACAGGGACCTACCAAAAGCTCTGCAGGTATACTAACAGCAGGAGGTGAAGCAATTTAATGATGTGAAAGGCAGCTTCTATATGTGAAATATGGAGGATAACAGGTCTGGGAGGAGGGGTGATTTGCTTTTTTTTGTTGTTTTTGCCAATAGCTGACAACAATAGCAACAGCAGCAGGGAGTACCTGAGAGTGAATGAGAGTGAAGGAGCTGGGATGATCGGCAAATGATAGTAAATAAGAAAAGTGACTTGAAAAGGCTCTGGAACCCCAGTGGCTCTAAGAATAGTGAACTGGGACAACAAAAGCAAGAGTGCACTTTGAAAGAAAACACAAATGTGCTCTTTCTCCTGGCCACATCTGAACCCTTTCTCAACTGATAGATCAATGCAGAAGCAAAGATGTGTTGTATCTTTCATGTGGCTGTGCTGTTCTATAATAACATCTGAACAAACAGGTTTTGTTTACCAGCCTTCTAGTGAAGCCACATTTTTCAGTCGGGAATCTTCTCATGTCCCACTCTCCAGCCTACTGAAGCAGAAGGTTAGATCTTCCCTTGACGTTGACAAAGCTGCACCAGCATTCATGAGAATCTCTAGCTGCTCAATTCAGAAGCAAACTTTGTAATGGAAACCAAGTTTAGCTTTTGAGTATGAGGAACAAAAATTTTTTTCCTTCAACCCTAGAGTTCAGTGAAAACCAGGTGCCACAATTCTGTGAAGTTGGCAACAACTTTTGGTGATGTTTGAATTTAGAGACTTAGCAAACAGACCTGGATTTGAGTCGTAGGCTTTCTCCTCTTGGATAAACAGCTTCACATCTCTATTGTACTGCTTGTTTAGTTGGTTGATTTTTAAAACTGGGTTTTGTCAAGGCAAATAATATGTTAGGTGCCTTGTAAAGCATTTAGAAGCAACCTTCTTAGTCAAGGATGCGTTCTTGCCTTGCTTTCTGCCACTGGCAGTCTCAGAAGAAGCTTGGTTCAAATACTGTAGGTCGAGAATTTTTGTTCTGACTCAATGAGTTTACTTTTACAATGTTTCCTGTTTAGTAAATTACTTATTTTTGTCTTCCTATCATTGATTTTTTTAGCACTTCCTTAACTGGAGACTACTCTGAGGGGCAGCAGCTGCAAAGAAATTGGCAGCAGCATGGAGATCTGATCTAGTAGCAAAACTTCTTTCCTTTTGTAGTGACCACAACTTCCTCACATCTGAAAATCTTGTCCTCATTCTTGAAAATATAAACCCCTTAACTAAGACCTCCTATCACTGATAGCCCCTCTCTGTGTAGACCCTGGCCAATATATGAATATTCTTTCTGATACTTTCCTCCTGTGTCTGAATATAATTTCATGGATAATGAAATATGACAGTAAAATTTGCCAGTGACTGTGAGGTGAATAATAAGTCTTCCCTCTTTTTCCCAGTACGTTCAGTGTACATAGCACTGAGTTTGGCAGAGCTGCTGGATTTGCTCATTTCCTTTACTCTGAGCCAACATTCCCAGTAGTGTCAAGACAATTTTAGAAGCAAGATGGACTCAACTGAACCTCATCTATGAAGAGACAAACAGGTGTTTATAGCTGAGTTGTCAAGTCCATATATTACCTTGATAGGTTTTTTTCTGTCTCAAATAGAGCCATTTTTTTAATATGGACTTTTGGCCACTCCTCAGATTTTAGGAAGCCATCTCCTCCTGAATTGGTTTATTCTGAGGGAAATGAAAATTCAGAGAAAATAGAAACAAGATCTGCAACATGCAGAGCGAATGAAATAGGTGGAATAATTGTTGAGCGATATCCAGAATGCTTTCTGACATAATAATGCCCTCTCTCAAACCTGCTAACCCAATGTATGTTAACTTCTCTATGCTTTGCCACATTGACATGATTTCAAATTATGTTTAGGGAAGGAATAGGGCTGGATGCATCCAGCAGTGTAAAGAGTGACAGGGAAAGGTTATGGGGAATCATGAAGTAAGGAGCTGGTTAGGAGAGGGGTATGTGAGGAGGAATGCATGGACACCCTGACGTACAATCTGTGAGTTTAGTCTACAGATTTTGAAGTTTACAACCTGCAATGTTGAAGATGTGTCAGCTGACATACTCCAAATGAATCAGAAGCATGAGAGACCCTATATTGCTGTTCAGATCAGCAGACACATAAATCAGCATGAACCTGGCTGGAGCATCTGAATGGATACCCGTACTAATGAGTAGTGCCCTGTAATAGGAGTAGATCTGTGGAGTGAAACAGTTGGCACTGGGGATCCAATGTCTACACTATTCGGGGTGGGGTGGTGGAGGGGGATGGAGAAGGTTACAAATGCCATTAGTGGTTGGACCCCATTTAGTACAAAAAAGTTTGGTAAGAAGTGAATTAGTACTCATGGGAAACAAAGCAATACTTGTTCTAGAGTTCCCTATTTAGGATGTTGAAGTCTTTCTCACCCAGCTTTTAACAATTTGTAAAATACCACACACCCACCACTCTGGCAAATGCTGATCACCTGTGCCTATGTCTCGGGTCTCTGGCCCTGCAGACCTTCCTTTGGGTCTTGGGGTGATGCTGCATAGCCAGTAACATAAACCCATTGCTATTTTCTCTGATCATTAATCACTCAGGATTTCACTGGTATTTAATTGCTATACTTCAGGCACTCCTATAAAGACTGTAAGATTCTTGTACTTGGAGCCCTTCTGCCTTTCTAAGGCACTTATATTTTCTTTTTCTAGGAATAGCCTTGGTGATAAAATGAGTCACCTAACCCTCTGCCAGCAGTGAACATGATGACTGATGCTTAAACGGCACCTTTCATGCTAAGAATGTTTAAACCTATGTGTGGAATCCTGCCCTGGCTGCTGGCTGTGCTGTCAATATGATGCCAGAGCATTTCTACATGCAGAGATCAGGGAATTTATGTGTGAGGATTCAACACCTTTTGCTTCTGCTTTGGAAAGATCTGTGTGTGAGCCTATCTGACCTGGCTGGCAGGCATAAGTATTACACAGGGAGTTATGGTGCTCACGTGCCATGCTGCAGGGAACAGCAGTGGAAGGGAGTGTGCAAGTTCTCAGATGAGGGTCCTGCAGCCACATCACTGTCAACTCTCCTCATCCCTCCAAACAGTGAAGTGCCAACAGCTCCATCCTTTAGCACACCAGTGCTCTCTTGGGTACTGTGGAGATCCAGGCAGTTGAGCATGAAAAGGTAAGTGACGTGAGCTTTATGTTCATACTGTTCCTACTGGCTTAACATAAGCAAGACTTGACTGTGTGCCTTAGAAGCATGAATTACTGTCTCAGGAATGTGGTGCCCCTAATGTGCATTTATTCAAGCATAGCAGCACTAGAAATAATCAGCCAAAGGACAGAGATGTTGTTTGATGGGAGTTGATGATGTTGGGTCTATTATTTATGTTATATATTATAGTCTCCATTAATTTCTAGTAATATCTTTGGGATATTTACTTATCTGTGTTGGCCAAGAGTACCTTTGCTTTATTTTTCATTTACATTCCTTACTAATGGATATCCTAATTTTACACAGGATCTGGGTGGGAAAATGTTTCTAGCTCTAATTTTCAGAATCACCTTCTGTAGCCATTGCTGAATTTACTTGTAATTTTTCTCACCCAGCTACTAACTAGTCCCAGCTCAGTAAGATGTGATATGATGAATTTATGGAAATTGTTACTGTAGCACTGCAAAGTTCCTGAAAAATAAAGATGGCATTTTAGATCAAATATGAAATAAGGTAGAATGTGAATGCCCTTCCTAAATTTGTCATTCTGATCATGCACTGACTGAGTGTCCCTAATGCTTTAATTACAAAATGGGAGCTTGTGGGGCAAAAGAAGAGGTTCTACAGGAGCCTACCAATTGGTCCATTATGTCAAAAATAAACATGATTCTTAATAAGCATAAATATCACTATTCCTACCTCTTTGTGAAAACAGCCAGGACTGATGCCATGGATGCTGGTAAGGAAAGCTCTGAATCAAAGAGGGATACTTGAATGTTTAAGTGTAAAGTACAGTTCAGAAGCAGAACTGTTTATATGTGACCAAAATAAAAAGTCTGGGCTCTGTACTTAAATCACAGGCCAGTGCCTGTGTCTCAGTGCCATTCTAATTTCCTAGCATGCTTGAAAAAGGAGAATGATAAATTCTTTTTGGCTGTTTAGCAGCAATTTAAAAAAGAAAAAGCCACTAGCAGTTTTTAGATGACAAACTGAAGATTGGCATTATTTAATGATAATAGGGAAGCCAAGGGTCATGTGCAGACGTCAGAGAGAAGATTAAGTATTTAATATTGGTAGTTTATGGAACATTCTTCATGGACAGAGTTGCAACACAAAACCATCTGAGGAGCAAACAGCTCAGCTGTTCCTTCAGCCAGCCTGCCAAACTCATCTTCAGGTTCTATACCACAAAGTACCTGATATGGTTTGAAGCTGGCTCCCTGCCAAATCTCCAAACCTTACCACCCCCCCCAACCCCCAAAAAAAACCTCAGGGAGAAGAGGAAGAAAAGACAACTAAGAAAACCCGAAACGAGAGTGAGACAGCTAAAGTGATATATATAAATATATTTACACCTATATTACAGTTATATACAATTGAAATATATATACAATTTCACAGGGGAAAGGGAAGGGGGAAGGGAAAAGGAACAAAACCAAAATAATATATATATATATCCCAATCAGTAGCCCGAGATCTAGTAACTAAAGAGTTAGCAAAGAAATATCCCACCACTCTCCTTGGGACAACCGAGAGTCGCTCTGGGACGATCGCCGGCAACCTCCACCTTCCAAGGTCGACAAGGCCTTACCAGGCCTCGCTCCCCAACACGGCAGACTCAACAGCAGGGAACCTGCACCTCCAAGCCGCCGGAAAGGAAGAGAGCGAAGGCCTCTTCTCCTTTCTTCTTATAGTCTGGTTTACGTAAAAATCGTAGCGAATACTGGGTAAATCTAGACCCTTCCTTGGTTACAAACTGGTCACCAAGGAAGGCCTAGCCCAAACTACCACACCTGTAAACTGAAGGATTGAGAAAAATAAAATTGAACTTCATTTTTTCTTTTATGAAACTTGAACTTCTGCAGAGCAGATACATAACTTCTTACAAATAATATTGTAAGTATCAAACAAAAATATAATTTATTTACAATGGAAATCAGTTTTTCTGTAGGCATGAGAAAGCAAGGTGTTCAAGAAAGAGATTGAAGATGGTGGAGTCATTCACTGTTGATGGGAGCCCTGGTCTTTCAAAAGCCTGTGCACATCTGCCCAGCAACATCAGTAGTTTTCTATTTAAAGTCAAGCACTGGTTCACTGAACCTGACTCAAAGATAACCGCAGCTTGTTTCCTAAAAGTGGAAAATTAATCGGTGTGAAATGTATTGGAAAACAGAATAGTTATTCATGTGCCTCAGCAGTTTCCTTATTAGGTAAAACAAGCTTTTGATTGTTCTCCCAGGGCGTACAGTACCTCAATATGCTGCAAAATGGGCTGTTAGAAAATGAGCCAGCATGACTTGCATACCTCAGTGACCACTTCTGTGACAAATGCAAATGAATATTTTGAATCCAAGGTCAAATTCTAATCACTGAAATGACAGAGGCTCAGTCTTTGATGTTCTTAAGGTTTTTAGATGTATGCTTCACCATACATTGAAGCCTTGTCCTGGGCTGACTGGGATCCGGTGGGGTTTGCAGAGGGCAGGGACCACTGGCTGCCCCTATGATGAGTTCCCTAGAAAGTTATATGCAAATTCTTCCCAGCAGATGCAGAAGAAGCCAGCATGTGATGAAAATATTCGTATGGAAAAGGAAGGCACTGCACATTAAAATAGAAAGATTAGAAGCTCCTAAAACAAAAGGGTGGCTTAGGGTTCCAGATATATCATATTGCAAATGGTCTTTCACAGTTGGCTCCACTCCTTGGAACCACTGAATCATTTCCTAGTTGGACACGTTTGGAAATGTCAGCTTTTTCCAATTCAATTCCATCTGGTTGCATCAACTGAAAATTCAGAGTGGCTCAGTGACAAACTGTGGTAAAGGCAGTGGCATAGAAGAATATAAATGAATTAATTATCTCAGCAGAAGATGATTAAGCTCATTTAAATAGCACCACCCTCTACCGTGAATAATGCTAGAATAAAAATTAAAGGCAGGTCCTTTAGCAGGAAGAAAGTGTCCCCTTTTAAATCTACATTGCTTTTCAGCAAGTAATGATAATAACATCTGTAATAATATGGATGCAGGAGATCAGGATGCTCTCTCCCTCTGTCCCTGAGGAATGGGGTGATAAGAAATTATGTTGACTTAACAATATGTCCAGAAGGATTCATTTTGATTCTCCAGTCTCAGTATCAGCTGCCAGCTCAGAGATAAGTGTGATGGTGATTTTTCAAGGGTACTGATAACTTTCTATCCCTGATTTGAAAAATGACAAGCCCCCTGATTTTACACATCTCCAGCCTGACTGCAAACTACTGCTAGGAGAAAGAACTATAAGAAATAGTGAGGTTGCTTCATATACATCTTTGCATCTGGTCTAAACATAGATTTCCTAGCCCAAGGTGTGATTTGATGGTGTCAGTTCAATCAAATAATATCTGGGATGAGGTTAAGTCAACACCATGTAGTGAATACCACAGCAAAATCCCCATGCAAGCTGGCAGAGCCTCCCTGGCCAGCAGCACCTGCACAGACATCAGATCTTCTGAGCCTCAGCTCTTAACTTACATGTCCGTGTTATGTGAGCAATATACAAAACGCGATATGCTTGATGATTTTGGAATGCAGACAAGTAATTTTTAAAACCTTGTCAGTCTGCCTGTGGTTTGTGCCCTCCCTGGGCCTGCCTGCTCATACCAGGCAAACCTCCAGGGTGCTCCCAGGCCAACCCCAGCAGTTGGTGGATGGACTTCACATGTGGGCAAGCAGCTGGTCTGCCACCTCCTGCCCCCCTCCTCTTCCCCACAAACACCAGCCAGAGCAGCTGGTAGCTAATGCTGCTGTGCCATAGTCCTGGGATATGAGCTTCTCTTTGAACACTGCCCAAGTGACTGGTATTTTGAGTGTCTGATTAATGCCACTGCTACAGACTAATGCGAAAACATCTTTATACAAACAAGTTGTAATTTTCTCCAAGTGGCTTATTTCTAGTGTTTTTAACAATATTTTTAAATAAAGCAACACCACAGTTCTGGAGGATCTCCACATTGTGAGTGGACTGTTTCACTATACAAAGGGTTAACACTGATGTCTGTCTGCAGTGGCAGTGAAAAGAACTTGGCCACAAAGCAGCACCCATGAACACATAATTTCTGACATTTACTCTCTAACCATATTGTTTGCAGACATTTATTTGTAAAGATTTTATTTTTCTCTTCCTGAAAAAATTGCATTCTTATGAGTAAAACAATCAGTGAAGGTGGCCAGGGTGCCACTGTCCCCTTTAAAACATCAAAAATAAAAGACAACCTAAAATTCTGTGATGCACAGCTACTTTCTGTTTGCTATCTATTATTCATATGCATTGTCAATAGCTCATCAGTTCTGGTCTGGTTTTCCATGTCAAAAAGCTTGTTTTTCATGCATACGGCCATGCAGTAGAAAAAATAGAGTAATCAATGACCTCAATACAGTGAAAATAAACCACTTAAGATGACCCGTTTGCAGTCAGTCAACAAGCTGAAAATTTCACATCCCATTTATGCAAAAAACCCCAACCCAACAACATTTCAGAGAAATTAAATTTATTTTCAAATAGAAATGCATTCTTTCTTACTGTTTTGAGTGAGGTATTTGAATGAATTCCTGCAAATAACAAATACACTGGCAGAAATTGGGATGAGTTTGTAAACAGCCTGAAAAAAAGGAAAAATTGCACTCTTCTGATAACATCTCCCTCTTCATAAAAATTGTAGCTAGTTCTACCTAACCAGGAACTGTTTGTGAGCATTTCTCAGTGATGAATGGTATCTCAGCATTTCCTTCTCTCTTTCTCATGATCTGTTATAATGACAGCAGCTTTTATCATAACTCTATTTGTGAGGACCCCTGGCTTCCTTCTTTCTTTTACTATAAAGGCCCTCAAAGGAAGCCTTTGTGTGTCAGGAGAAGCCACATTAACATAATATGCAGCATCTATAAATAGTTACTTCAAATTAGACTCTTGTACAAAACCTTGAAGTGATATTTCTTTGCTTTTTTTTTTTTTTCCTATTGCTGGTAAAAGATACAATCTGGTATCACATGTTTTCTTTTATAAAGCATTACTTTTGTTCTTCTGCTTTTGGCTATTTTTCAATTTTTTTATCCAGCCACAGGTGAAAGATAGCCAGCTCCTTTTTATAGTATTTTGAATTTGTGCAAAAAAGAACTTGTTAGAAATGTGGCGTGTGGTACCTGCAAATTAATTACCAAGGACAATGCAAAATTGTCCTAAAGACAGATATCGGAAAAAGGGATTTTCATAAGCTGTGCTCCTAAATTTTTTCAAATCTTTTGAGAATTGCTTTCACATGTAAAAAAACTGAGAAGAAGAAATCAGCTGAGAAGCATTAAGACAAGGATAATTAAATCACTGTCTGGTTTGAGGATGGTGAGAAAATATTAGTCACTATTTGCACACCATAAGGATCACACGGTGAAATTGTCAGATATTCAATGCAAACGAAATAACAGAATATTTTTTTTCCACACTATTACCAACAAAAGTGCAGAATTCAATTCCATGTGGCCAGTGAGTTCAAGAGGAATTTGGGCCAGTTCCTGGAAGAGAAAACTCCTAGTGTTTTTTAATAAGACAGTTGAGAGATAACCAGTAACTTAGAGATTTCACAGTGCTGAGGGGTTACACTTAATGGGAAAGCTTTCTGGCTTCATTCTCTTCTCCTTATGCTTTTCCTCTTGAACATGGTTGGACAGAGGCATTGAGGCTACCCTAAGCACACATGGTGGTTGTTATGGTCTTAAATGTCTGAGTCATTGCCCAGGTTTCACTCTGGAGGTGAAGACCAGGTGCCATCTAATACGTGTTGGGAAGGTGTGTGTGTGTGCATCAGCCCTGACGTCCCTTCCCCACATCTTTCCTCTTGCCTTCAGGACAGTGTGACACAAAGATCAGGTCCCAGAACATGAGCACAGCTTTGAGATCTGTGGAAAAACATTGAAATTGCTGTTGATTGAGGGTACTTGCCTTTAGTAGTTAGCACTGTAAGTGTCAGTCACTGCCAGGGAGGAGGCACCAGTTCACTCCTACCTTGAACGTGTGCCACTTGCTGTCTGCTGCAGTGGGATGGAGCAGGCTCAGGGCTTTGCACCAACAGAGGCTGGGGCTCTTCTGCCTGATCTTCATCTGTTTGGGGCTTTCCTCTAAGGACCAAGGGGTGCAAAATGGTTTAAAAATTATCCCTGTGAACTATACAATCTCTTGTCTGCATTAGTTGCTTACTAATGGCTGATGTTATCAAATACAGCTTTTCAGAACCTGCATATGAACACATCAGTTCTTCCAACATATTTAATTTTTTTTTTCTAGGCAAGTTTAAGGACTAATAGTTTAGTTTTTAAGGAAAAGGTTGGCTTCTCAGAATCTCATGATTCCAATGACTGAGCAGAAGGAAAAGCACTAAATAACACAAGATGCATAATTAAATCACAGGCATCCTTCAGATTTTGTCCTGAGAATTTTTTCTTGATCTCCAAAGCGGCTAACATTTTAATCCTAGCCAGGGAAAGGCAACCATCCCTAATCTAATGTAATTTAATTTAGAGTGTACACTGAAGCTAACTCATGACCAAACTGTTTGCTTTTTAATTCCATGGCAGTATAATCCATTGCTGGGCAAATTGCTGATCCCAGTTCAGGTATAAATATAAAGGTTATTTACATAAAGCTTAGACTAAAGTATTGAATAGCTACTCAAAGAATGTCTGTTTTGTTCAGATTAAGAGTAGCACGGGCATTGAAGAAATCCTATGAAAACAGTTATTTCAAATTAACAGGGCTCCTCAATAAATATTTTTTGAGAAAAGGCAATAGCTGGGGAATCATGAAACAAGCTCTTTGTGCAGCCAAGCTCACTATGCTTCTGAGACAGCACCGTCTACATTAATTACTAGTTCCCCTTCCCTGCAAGAGTCACTTCTTCAGGAGGAATTTACAAAATTAAAATAGCTTTGAATGTTTTGCATGACGGAAATTTTTTAACTCTTCTATTTCTGTAACTCAATACAATGACTCAAGTACAACAGACGAAATTTCTTAAAACAGGTTCTTAGGAGGGGTTTAAGAGCAGCTTTCTTACCATGCCTTAATTTGACTGTCATTTTCCAGGAATCACAGAGCGAGCCTTTCTTCTTTTCTTTTTTTTTTTTTACAGCTTAAGAGGGATTTTTATACTGTTGCCAACCCTTTTTTTAAGGAGTTTACCTCCTCTGTTCAGTGAGACATTCTGGCTGTAATGCCACCCAGGAAGGCCTCCTGCATGGCTGGGCTGTGTCTGTACTCACCATGCCTTGTGGATCTCAACTCTCTTTGTGCCTCAGCCCATGAGCCTGTCCATGGGCTTTATCTGCTGTAATCACCTTGCACATTTATGGCTCAGTACAATAAAATCTCTGACAGCTTGTTTTCTTGAAGGAGCATGCTCAGCCTGACAGAATTTGAGTTTTAAAAACATGTGGCAGTGAGGGGCATGGTTTAGTGATGGACTTAGTACTGCTGGGTTAACAGTTGGACTCCGTGACCTTAGAGGTCTTCTGACCTAAATGATTCTATGTTTCACTGATTTGAACCTAGTCATTTATTAGGGGGTTTTTTTCTCATGAACATAAATAAAAATTTAACCCAATATTCCTTCCAAGTCTCTTATCACTTTGAGAATGGGCTTTTGGCAGTTGAATCCCCAAAGCAAGCACGTGTTGTGACCTTCTTAATATAAACACGGTGAGCAACAAGCCTGGTGGTGCTCTGCATGCCAGTGCTGTCCAGAGCCCTTCACAGATGATGGAAGAGTTACTTTGGTGGATGCAGAATTTCTCTGAGTAGTTCATACCAACTATTTCTGCTCTCTGGAGAATTCAACTGCCTTTGATTTCAGTGGTAAGTGCTTGAAAAATTCCACCCTGCAGTAAGGTAGAGGGTGATGTGGGAGAGAGTGTGGCAGATATTTTCTACATGAAAAGGATAGGAAAGATAAGGACAAATTTTGGCTCTAAATTCAGGAGAAACTGAAGTAGGCAGAGTGAATATAGCAGGGTGTCCACTGATAGGATAACTCACTTTAATACGGCCGTGAGAACATGCACTGTAACAAGTCTATAAATTATTTTTCCCGTATAATTAAATATGCAAGTGTAATTAAACTGTAGATTTGTCAAGCTTAGTCCATGTCAAACTATGACTTGATTCAAACTTGTGTCTCCAGTAGAAGTTGTGTACCAGGCTATGTAAGAAATACTGATTTAAAAGCTTGCTGCCATCTCACAGTACAATACATTTGAATAAATGAAACAATCTGTGTTTTCAGATGAGGACAGGAATGCTTTTAATTCCCCTAAATATTTCTCACTGTAAGAGAGGAGGGCTTTACCTCACCTGTAGTGCAATCAGTCTCTCTGGTATTTTTTTTGTACCCGTGATAATAAATCTCAGCTTAAATATGTTCACTTTTGGGTGAAATAAATTTCTCCCCAGAAGTGAGTATCTTTCCACTAAGTATAAATGGAGCAAAGGTGAATGGTTCAGATGTAGATGTATATATTTCATATCACTATATCTGATTCTATTAAACTCAGCCATGATGCCCGATTTGTGTCCCATAAAAGTAGACTTTTGTGCCTATTTTTTAAAGATCTTTTAAATACATAGATACAATGAGGTCCATGGTTTTCATGAAAAATGTATCATTTCAGCTTCCTTTTAAAAGGAAGCCCTTACAAGGTTTTGTATCTATAACTGGCAAAACTAGCTTGTTTGTACAACATTTAGTCATTTTACAACCTGTCTAGGAAAACACAGTATATATAGGCTATTTAAAAAAATTGTGAATGGGAAGCTAAGTTTATATGTAATAACTTAATTTCCTAAAAATGTTCTCTGTGCATAAATAAAAGAGAAGTAACTAAATATGGACTTCAGAATCTAACACAAACTTCCAATTTTTTTACAATTTTAGCCTTATGATTACAGAATAGATCATTTCATTAAAAGGGCCAAAGGGAGAGTTCTGTCATTTTTTTCCTTATATTACCTGGGAGTGCAGATGCTGTAGTCTATAGAAAATAATACCTGTTTACTATAACCAGAAAAAAAACAAACCAAAGTGATCTGATCCTCATGTGCCCGCTGCAGAGCTCCTTCAGTACTTCTCCACCTAGAACCTGGAGAAAACACAGCTCCCTTCCCACTGTCTCCTCCAACAGCTGCAGAATGTGATTAGGATGATGCCTTCTGTGGGGGAAACAAGCGGGCAGCTGAAAGCCCTGCCACTCATGTCACATCCACCTTAGCACCTCAGACAGCTGGTATCCAGGGCATGGCTTTGTACCAGAGCCCTACCAGTACAATTCTCCATGCTCCACTAAATCTTCCTGACCCACTCCTCCTTCACCAGTTTCCTGTGGGATATCTGGTAGCACCTTCTCATCACACACTGGGAGGGTACTCACATTCTTGATTGTGTTTAGCCTGAAAGATTTTTGTGTTTGTTAAAAATGTTCTGTACTCTTTTTATGAGTCTAGATAAAATACATGCTCAATAAATGTAAAATGTCAGTAAATGGTAAAACAGTATAACTGGTCCAGTCGTTAAAGTGCAAAACACTGAGTTACAGTGCTGTGTTGCAGCTTTACGAATTATATGGTGTCTGAACAAAGAAATCAATATGTCACAATTTTGAATTACTTGGCACCTTTTAATTTCCAGAGATCATCTTGCTTCAGATCTTGACATGCGTCACTGGGTCAGACAGGAAACAGGCCCCATGACAGCACTGGTTCTTGTCTTGCAGGGCTCAGGAGGCTACATGCAAATATCTCATACAACAGATCTTTGAGATACCTGCCACAACACATTATTCATCCTTAGCTACATGCTAACATGCCACAGAAATGCAATTTGGTGCTGAAAATCTGATTCACTGTGGTTGAGAAAGGGAGCTAACTCCAACTCACCAGTGCTCCAGTGTGGATTGAATTTGTTGTCTCAATCTCATTCCTGGTGAAAAAATTACTGGTTGGGTTTTTTTGTCTCAAAAGTTATTGCACCATACACATTACTGAAAACTGAGCCACACAAGAAGGAAAGAAGTGGTGCAAAGGCTGAAGCAGCATCTCTTATTGAGACAGATCCAGGCAGAGTGGTTTGGGGCAGTTCAGGGAGGCACTGCTGTGTCTCCTTGCTGCTCTCTCTGTTACTCTCTGGTCAGCTGTCAGCAGGGTTCATTCAGTTTTTCATGACCATACCCAACAGTTATAAAAAAAAATCACATATTGCTTACTTGTTAAATTCTCAGTTTGCTCTTAAGCACAGCAAAGCTGAGCCTGAGTACATCTGGGAAGCCTGAATAAATTTTCTCCAGCTGCAGGTTTCAAGTGATGATTCCTTGCTTTAGAATTGACTTTTACACACACTCAGCTATTCGGTCAAATGCATACTCATGCAATATGCAAACATGGCATTAAAGGCGAAGGATTTTAAATGTTGGTATTTAAAATGCACATCTCCCCAGCACATGATAATGGTACTTTAAGCATCAGCATTCCCCTCAGCTTCTTCTTCCCTCCCCTCTGCCCTTAGGGTTCACGTTCCTCACGAGCATGCTGTCCCCGATGCTGAGCCCTGGTGCTCCTCATGCACCTCCTCACCACCCTAGAGCCTCCATCCTCCCCTGCTTGCTCCTGCTCTTCCCTTTTGTTCCTCCTCCCAAACACTGACACGTTTTTAAATTTCTTCAGATCTAATGGTGAGGCCAAGGCTGTTCAATAACGAAGACTCAGAAATTATGTATGCAAACCACATTCTTAATAAGCATAGTCTGCTTAGATGGACTTGTTAACTGTGGGGTATGTCCAAATAAGTAGTATGGGTGTTACAGCTCTTAAGGTTAAAAATAAGGTTGGTCAATCTGTAAGAAGAAAATGACCATGTGCTGCAGGAAGTCTCACCTGGGAGCCAGGTACTGAATGCCTGTTCCGAAAATAATGCTAAATATAATAGCTATTATTGATCCCTTCTGTTCAGATGGCACTCACTCTTCCTAGGCTACATTTGGTTTTCCCCTCTGCTAGATCTTAATTCTCTCCTGCCAGACCATCAAAAACACTGGATATAATAAACCAAAATGTGCTTTCTCTGGAAGTACAGTAATTGAGAGGGAGACAAATAGATAAGTGACTATCTGAGGACCACAAGAGAGACTCTGGCTTACCCAGCACATAGATTTTGCGGGAATGGCAGTATATTTGCAGAGCCTAATGAAAGTGAGCCAGGAGTGCAATACGATCAGCAAGCCCTGTCACTGAGGTGTGGGATATCAGCATATTTACTGAAGAGTACTTCTACCTAGCACTACATGTTTAGAGGAGAGAGAGACAGAAACAGAGAACTGAGCCCAATTGATGATGATCTGCCACGAGAAGGAAAATGTCCTAGCTCCCTCCCTTGGCCTCTACTTGCTGCCTTCTGCACTCCCTGGCCACAGCACAGGCCTTCCAACGTTTCTCACTCGCTCCCTATGCCAGAGAGGGGCTGTGCTGCTCCACAGCTGCCAGGGACAGCCCCAGTCCAGCTCCCCCACCAACAGCACCTAGCTGTACAATAATGCTCATGCACCAGCTGAGGTGGCTCTCTCATATGTTGGCATGAATCTCATCACGTATTTGCCCATTTTGGACTCTGACCTACAATTGGTATCACTCAGAAAATTATTTCAGAATGGAGAAAAAAGATATTAAAGACAACTGCAGTTTACAAGAAGCCTTCCCAAATGCCTGTGTATCTTGCTGGCTCCTAAAGAACGCTGGATGTATTTCTATTTGAAGGTAAAGGCTTTCAGTTCCAGTTTATAAATGTTACTAGACAAACCAAAATAAAGAATTGTGTAGAGTTTCTTTTCCCTTTGCTTTCACTGAGGATCCTGAAACAGGAAGGCCACCTTGATGCTAAGAGGTTGTTTTTTTTTTTTTGGTATGGCTTATTTTCCTACACTGTTTCTCTTCCCAGAGTGTGCTGAAGGTTGATGACTGTCTTGCTTTTCTCCATCACTGCATGGATACGCCCCTTGCCCTGTGTAAACACTGCAGACACACACTGTGCTTTCAGAGGACTGGGTAGGTACCTCACCAGAAGCATGAGACTGGCTCCACTTTAACAGAACTATTCATATGCTTAAAGCTGCATCTGAGCTAAAGGACCTTGCTGAACTGGCTCCCTGGCTCTCAAGCACCCTCATGATTACTTTCCTACACAGCCTCATGACTTTTGGGGCACTGTTTCTCCTCCAGGTGATCCCATTTTCTCAATGAGGTATCCCACACTCACAAGCCCTGTCTGTCTGTCCCCACTGTGGATCCCTGTGTCCCTAATCTGCACCCATTTGGCACCTCCCTTGCACTGAAGACTTATCAGCATTAACATCACAGTGCTGCAAACAGCTTAAGAAGTACCTCATGATGAAAGAGGAAAAATCTGGAATTTGCAGCCACTATGTTTCTGTAGAGTATTTAACAGTGTTTACTGCAGAAGAGACTGTGAGAATCAGTATTATAAGAATATGCTTAGGCTGCAATCTGGGCAGTTATATTTTTAACTCTATTTAATGAGGTTAATGGCTTTTCCCCAGTTTAAAGACAGAGGTCCCATCTTTCTTCCTCCAAAACCCTCAAATCCATGAGATCATGGCGCTGAGTATCACTTCTGTTGTTTTCTTTGATACCAATGAAGTAGTCTATTCCTTTACATCAGTATACGATTCTTCCTTATTTTTTTCATTTACTGTACTCAGGGAATTTCAGCAAAGGAAATGTAAGAATGAAAAAAAACCAAAACAAAAAGGCTCTAGCTTTTTTCAATGCATTGTGATCCCAAAAAGATAGTTTGGAGCTGAACTGCCAGACCACCCTCCTGGATCAAACTCAATAAACAATCTTCCCTTCCCAAGATTAGGCCTTCATACAGCCATCCCTTTTTTTTCTTCTTCCAAGTAGTCCTTGCTATTTGCTTACATCATGCATTTATTTTTTTTAAATTGTTGCTCTGATTTTCCATAAACATAGACATTACTGACTGACCACTGCAGCCCATCACATGTGTCATAAGGGATGACTCTGAACTCACTATGGCCTCTCATTTCTATTGCTGTGTATTTTATACGCACACTTCAAAGAACACATGATCCCAAATTGGATTTTTCTACAGATAAGCAGCTGGACACACTGTGCCACACTCACTGATGGAAAAAAAATGTTTAGCTTGACGTAATTACCTCAACCATTGACCACAGTGTCCAATGAGAACCCTTTCATTATGTGACATCCCTGGAAGCATATTCCCCCTTCAGCCATGCAGGCATTTGAAAAACCTCTGGGAGCTGTACAGTCAGTCTGCACGCTGATCTATGATGAGTAAATGTTGCTTCAACAGTTTTTGTCAGTGCTAATTTACTTGCTTTGTTTGTTTGCTTGGGGTTTTAATAATAGTATTAAAAGTCTTTGCTCCTGGTGTATTTGACATTGTGCCATTGGTCCATTAGGATTTGGTTGAGTGTTGTGCATTAGTTTTAATTTGCATTCACAGTATGCTCTGTAATAACTCCCTCTGAATTCTAGCAATGGATGCTGTGAATTTGTATTAACAGCAGCGCTGTTTCGTGCAACTGTAGTGAAATTCTTTGCAAAAGAACACTAACACATCATGTCCTTTAGCAAAGGAGATCAGAGTTTCTAAATAACAACAGAGACTTGTCTTAGCAAATTGTTCCTGGGCTAATTGTAATGGAAGGATTTCAGCTTGGATGGAAATCATTGACACAAGTGACTGTTGATGCCAAAAGTTTACATGGTTTTAAAAAGCAATTAGACACAATTATGGAAGAAAAATCCATGAAAGGCAACTAAACACACAGCTAGCTCTGGTTCAAAAATTCCCTGAGCCATTGATTGCTGGAAGATGAGAAAGAGTCCTAGGGATGGATCACTGCACAGTTCTTCCCTAGGACTCTGCTACGGGGCACTGCCTGAAGAACACGCTGTTCTAGTCTGACCCAATATGGCCTTCCTCATGGTGTCACGTTAAGATGTCTTAAGGCTAAGAGCCTTTAGGAAGAAAAGAGAATGGTGAAAAAAAATAATCTCCCTTCAGGTTAACAACTTGAAAGTTTTGGGGTTTCTGCATTAAAATCTTCCTTTGTATCTAGTTGTAATTCAGATCCTCTTGTCCCCATCAGCTTCCTTTGGAAAAGCACACACACCAGACTGCACTACTGTCACAGGCACATCAGTGCCTGCACTGCCTGCAGTTGAGTGAAGGCTTGCACAGTGGCTGGCAGTACAGCACTCCTTTTCAGTAGTTACTGGCCTAGACTTTGCTTATGCTACAAGATGCATTTTTGACAATGAGCATTTTTCTGCCGTGGGGCTGGATCATGATTGCTAAAGAGGAGAAGCTGGTTTCTCACTTAAATTGAATAAAGAAATCTGGTGAAGCACACACAATACACTACTCTGACAAATAAAAAAACATAGTTTACAACAGTGAAAAATTTGTTAATTTTGTGCAGAAGAGGCATGTCCTACCGTAGGTTAGAGCATGGTGCTATTAACACCAAGGTCATGGGTTTGATCCCTGTATGGGCTATTCACTTAAGAGTTGGAGTCGATGATCCTTGTGGGTCCCTTCGAACACAGAATATTCTGTGATTCTGTAAGTATGACATCTTATGAGACTCTGAGAAACTTGAAGATTTCTCCACATGCTCTGATTTTTTTCACCCTGACCTTCTCTGGAGAGTGAACAGTGCCTGACTGGATGAGTCATCACTGGCACACTTGACAAACATCTCAAAACCGGGGTACAAATAGCTACTTTTAAATACCTAATACTTTAGCTAGTTTCATGTAGATCTTAACAGTCTGTTTGCTAGCTGAATTTAGTTATTAAATTATTATTTTAATAAAGCTAATTTGTAAGTTATAGGACACAAAATCCTGCCCTCAAAAAATAGTGAAAAACATTAGGGCAAGAAAAAAAGCTAGCAGCAACAGCCACACAAGGTAGTTATTGGGTTTGGACTTGACTTTTTTTTTGTTTTTGTTTTAATGGGGTATAGAAATGCACTGCTTTTTTCCATTTTTCTTTTGTGAAATGATTGGGACAATTTGATGTCCTGGAGTTTGGCAGACAGCACCTCAGTTCTTGCTGCTTATCATTATGTGGAACCATGTTGCCCAAAACTGTGGGTGGAAATAAATGAAGAAGTTGTGAAACGCAATGAACCAATGACTCTCTTCCAGTTTGAAACACATATGTTTTGGTTTTGTGAGTTTGCTGGAAATTTTTTTGCTAAAAGCACTCACATTAGTGACTACACTAAAAATACCAACATAGTCGTCTCTCACCAACACCTCGCTCTGGGGACTCTCATGCTTTGGCACAACGTGGGACTCCAGCTTCACTGAATATCTTTAGTTTCTTTCTCTTCCTAATTGTAACAGTCATCTCTCCTCCTATTTGCAATAACTAATATCTCTATGACAGCCATTGCTTAGATGAGAAGGCAGCACTAGGAAAGCATTTAATGAACATTAATTGCTTCTTAATATGATTTAGCTGCCGGAAATAAGAAGGCTAAACTAGCTCCATGTGAGCGGCAGCCCTACAGGCACCTCCACCAGACTCCTTTCGAGATGCAATCCTGCCAAATGGGGGGGAGCAGCAAGCTATTCATGGATGATACCCAAAGCTGCATTTTGCTTTTCCAAATTAGCAGCTAAGCAGGGCTGTAAGAATTCAGCAACAAAGTCATGATGATACCACCTGGCTGATTAGTGATCCCTTCCTTCTGTGCAAGCCAGCAATTATCAATTCCCACTGACTTCAGAAGCTAATGGAAATCAGAGGATGGGGGATGCTAAGATGCAGCAGCTTCCAGCTGTGAGGAGGAGAATGAGATGGGACACAGTCTCTGCCTTTTCCTGTGTGGCATCTTTGGCACCTGTGCCTTGATCATTTTGACCCTCAACATTACATTACCTGACCCCATGGCTTCTGACAGGACAACAACATGTAAGAGAAACTTGGTCTTTTTAATCCAGCATTCCTGAATTTGAATCCTGATTTACCATGAATTCTCATCTCTCCCTTTAGCAGGGTCACTTAACCTCTCTACTAAGCTGCTCTGCCAGGAAATTAAGGCTGGTAAAACTTAAAGATACTGTGACAATCAATCAATACATGTTTGTAAATTTGTTGGTAAACAACAAGCACCAAGTGCCAAGTCTAATTTAAACAGATGTGATTTATAATCTTCCCATTTTCTTTGCAAGAACTTTATATGACACAAAGATTAACCTTCTGATCTTGGAAAAAAAATCTTTACTGGTATTATAGACTAGTGTTGGCAGCAGACCTCTAACTTGAAATACGATGTCCTCACTGACATCACTAAATAACCCATGGATTAACTGACAGTGATACTTCAGGACTCATGGGAAAACCGTATTGCAGAGGGAAATAACAGTGACAGAAAAAAACCAAATTGTTTTCTGGACTGTAATTCTTAGTCTTCTTTCATTCAGAGCTGAAACTGAATACCACTAGACTTTCTAAAATGAAAGATTTATTGTTTTACATAGAGTACTTAATGGATATTATGAAATAGTTGATGCTATCTGTGGGTGGGCTGTCCACTAACATAAGTAGAAGCCTTCAAGTTTTACAGAGGTAATGGTGGGATTGAAATTTCTAGTATCTGCTGATCAGTGAACATATAGGTACCTTGAAAAGCTTGACTGTTGGCCCCTACATGTTCATATACAATGCCACCTGGTTTTATAGGATAAGCCTGAAGCAAGCTCTTGGGAAATGGTGATGAAACATCTTCATGTTCAAGACATTTATGATTCACAACAATCACAAACTTTTTCAGGACTTCAGAAGTCTTTGTTCTTCTGTTACAACTAAGTACCTCAAAGCCAAGAAGACAACTGAGCTGTGCTCTCAGGGGGACTGTGCACTGAGCCAGCCAGATGCCTGCTACCCTGGGACACCAGCCAATGGCTTCTAGCTCCCTCCCACCAGCACCCACAGCACTGCTCACCAGTGTGCTAATGAATGCCCCAAAAAATCAGCAGGTATTTCCCTGCATACCCCATCACAGCTGGTGCTGTGTTCTTTCTCTGATGCATCGTAGGCATGCTCCTTCTGTCATATCTAACCACTCACAATATCAAGTCCATGTTCCTTTATTATTAATAAAGCTGCAGCAGTGCTCTTACTTTGAGGCTTTCCAGCCATTGTTTGAGAACAGAAGAGCAGCAGCTCCAAGGCTTAAGGGAATGCTCACAGATACAGAAAACAGGAAGGATAGGGAAGAATCTGTAAAAGCAAGGTGTCAGCTGGCTCATGACTGAAAGGCTGCTGTAAGTCACAGCATCTCTACTACCCACTCTTTTAATAAAGGGGTCTAGTTAATGGCACCTTGTCACCTTACTAGGTTTCTCATACCAAAGGTTGGCTCATAAAAGCAACACTGATTGCACCACGAGGTAGATAGATAAAAGCTTACCACAGAAACATTTCTTTACCAAAACCACTACAAATCATAGACTGGTAGTGTTTTGGGTTGGAAGGGACCTTAGAGATTATCTAGTTCCAAGCCCCTTGCACAGGCAGGAACACCTTCCTCTAGACCAGGTTGCTCAGAGCCCCATCCAACCTGGACTTGAACACCTCCAGGGATGGGGCATCCACAGCTTCTCTGGGCAACCTGTTCCAGCGCTTCAGTACCCTCATAGCAATGACTGTCGCCCTAATATCCAATCTAAACCCTTGTTGTTTAAAGTTGTTTCCCTTTGTCCTGTCACTACAGGCCCTTGTTAAAAAGTCCCTCTCCAGCTTTCTTGTAGGCTCCCTTCAGATACCAGAAGGCTGCAATGAGGTCTCCCCAGAGCCTTCTCCAGGCTGAACATCCCCAACCCTCTCAGTCTGTCTCCATAGCAGAGGTACTCCAGCCCTGCTCTAGTCACTTTCGTGGCCTCCTCTGGATTCGCTCCAACAGGTCCACCTCCTTCTTACCTTGGGGACCCTAGAGTACCCCAGGTGGGGTCACTTTTATACAATGTACGACACGTTGACTACTTTTAATTAAGAGGTATTAAAGTAGCAGCGACTTCACCGCTACTGCCACAGGGCAGGGTTGGCTACCCTTGCCGGGTAAGCCCCGCACGCTGCTCCCACCGCCGCCCGCACGGCGCCCCCTTCCCCTATTAAAGTTCGGGCAGCTTCAACTCCCTCGCACTGCTGGACGAGCGCCTCTCAGCCCTCGCTAACGACAACCGCCCCGATCGCCGCTCCAAAGGCCGCCCCGGTCCTGCTCTCACGCCGCGTAGCTCCCTGAGCCAGGGCAGTGCCGGGCGGGCAGGGCCCCGAGCGGCGGCCGCGGTGTGAGGCGCGGCGGGGCCGATGGCGGCGGCGCAGGGCTGCGGGCGAGGGGCGGAGCGCAGAGACCCTGTGGCTGCCATGGCCGCCACCCCCTCCCCGCAGCCTCCCTTAAATACTATGGGACGGCGGTAGTTGCGGTGGGTGCCGCTGCCGAGCGCACCATGCGGGCTGTCATCGCCTTGGCCGCGGCGCTGGGCAGCCTGCTGCTGGGCGGCTGTCTCCTGCGCCTCGGCGGCCAGCAGCCCCTCCGCGCCAGGTAGGGCGGCCGAGGGGGGCCTCGCCCTCGCTCCGGAGCCGGCCGGGAGGGCGGGAGGAGCGGGATGAGCCCCGCGGGTCGCGGCGGAGCCCGGCGCGGTGCCTCGGCGCGGGCGGTGCTGGGCTCGGGGGTTCGCGGCGTGCGAGCGGGTCGCGGGGAGGACAGCGGCGCCGGTCGCGCCGGGTGATGTTCCATCGCTGGTTCTGACAACTTTGTTTTCCCGTCTCGCTTGCCAGGGGCTGGCAGGAGGAGGAGGCAGGAGTAGCTGCTGTCACGCCGAAAGTGGTGCGAGCCCTCAGGTCCCCCCTGACACCCCTTCCTCAGACAGAGAACAGGTACGAGCTGCCCGCCCGCAGGTGGGTCCATGAGGACGGGTCTGCAGAAGCAGAAATTCACCTTCGCTGCAGTTTATTCTTCCTTTTGTTTTGGCAGCTTAATCAGAGAGAGCGTTAGAGGTTATTAGAGAAAATGACGATTTACTTTTAATTGTAATGAATTACTTGCTCATGGGCTCTCTTAATGACGGCTGTCACTCTGCCGTTAGTTTTGAGCCCAATAAAATGTTGCACAGAGCAGTTTTGTTAACGTACAATGCAAAAGGTTCTTGCTGAATGACATGTTCCAGGTATCTTGTATTCTACTTTCCAGGAAGGTGGAGCTGGAGCTGGGTACTACTGTTACTGGTTTTGTAACGTGAATTTAGTTATAAATACAGATTTCTCATTTAAAATCCATGGAGTGAAGCTGAGACATATGAAGCCTTTTTTGTTTGGTGTGGCATCTTACATCATGAGAGCCCTTTTGCTTGATCCTATGTCTTGATCTTTACATCGGTGTAGATCTTTGCTTTACAGCCTGTTATTTTATACTGTGAAGTTTAATAGGATGATAGCTGGTAAAATTAGCTGTGAAACAAGTCATGTCTTACATGCAAGCGACTGTTGTTTTCATGCTCTTGAGTCTTCACACACTGTAAGAAAACTAATAGTGCAGAAGAGGGTGGCGTAATCCACACACGAAATAATACGATGTAAGTAGTTTGCAAACATTTTTTGCTGTTCTCTTTTATGTTATATGGCCTTTTTAACACTGCATTCGAATAACTACTATTTGTTAATATATATTATGGTCAAAAATACCCGATAAAAATTAGAAAGAACTTAAGAATTGCATATTTCATGGTAACTGTGATGTCCTGGTTGTACCGAAGTCAATGGCAACAGTGCAGTTAACCTTATTGAGACCATCATCTCACCCAGTTTACCCAAATTTGAGTCTGAAACGGCCTTTGGTTTCTCTAAGTGAATGCAAGTGATGTTAGTAACCATTGCAATGTACCCTAACAGTACATTTCTTACACATTGCCAATGAAAGACCCTTTTGCTCCCTGCCTCAAAATGTAGAGCTTTCACAAGCTGTAAGTGAAAGCATCTTTCAAAATTAGAGTGAAACAAAAGGAACAGAAGTATTTGGTAAATTTTGTCTGCTGTTATGTGCTTCTAGCCTGCTTCTCTTTCCTGGGCTCATTTTTCCTCTTCCTTTTTTCTCTTCTTTTCCACTTTTCATAATGTATTGGGTTTTCAGTGTGTACTCAGTTCTTCTTTCTTTTTTTAACTGTCACCCCATTCTTCTCTCCGCTCTGTTTTGGGTTATGTCTGTGGTTTTCCCCTGGCCCATCTTCTCACTCTCTTCCCTGCTAGTTTCTGAGCTACATCTCCTTCCACTCAGCTCTACGAGCTAAACCATGGAGTCAAATTGACTAGAAATGCTGGCAGGGAGCACTTCAGAGAACGGTCTAGCTACTTCCCATCTGCTGTTAGTGCACTCACAAATGGAGCAAAGAAAGTGGAAGCAACACATTCCAAAGAGAGCTGAAAATCCATGGCATGTTTTTAACCTCTGTAATAAAGCAAGTGAGCGTGAGATTTTTAAATACATGTTTTTCCTTATTCTACTTGGAGGATTTTAGCACCAATTTGGATCTATTTTTTATCAACTTGAAACTGTATGACTAAGTTTCTGCAAAAGTTTGACAAGGAAATAGCTCATCAAAAGATGTTGCATTTTACTCTAGCTCCTGTAACTGTAGTGTCTTTGGAGGAATGGCTTGCAGGCTGAATCCAAGAGTGGGTATACTTTCTTACTTGTGTGACTATGCTCAGTAAGCTGGCCTGACAAGAGTTTGTGGTGCATCTTTGGCATATGAGGAAGGACAGAGAGCTGCTAGACTGACCAGGAGCTGTTACTTAATCCAGAGAGCAACTAGACTGGGCAGGAAGCCATGCTGGAGGGGTTTGATCAAGGTAGCAGCTGGACTGGGCCTGGCTAAAGGCCATACTGGAGAGGTTTGATCCAGAGAGCATCTGGACTCGTTCAGGAGATTCAGATGAATCTCTTGGTGATAGAGATGAATGGTCTGGTCGGTAGAAATTAGATCCCAGTTTGCAGTGGGGTTTTGCTGCAGTATCCATGAGTACATCAGAAGGACAGAAGAGTTCCTTGTTGAAATAGATTGTACAAGGGTTAGTGAACTTTTGAATTGCGTGAGGCTACGTTAGTATATTGATGCGTAAAACTGGGAACAATCTATTGGTGCAGACTTCCCAAAGTATGGTTCTCTTAAATTACCCTGATCATTTGAATGGCACTGCTGTGTTATTGACAACAATGTCCTTTTCTGCATAAGAGTAAGAGGATGTGCATGGATGTTTCCAGGAAAGAAAAAAGAAAAAAAATCAAACCTGGTTGTTATCCTTTTTGATCTCTCACTATAAGTAATCTACACAATCTTGACAGTCTCCAGCTAATCTTATCATGATTTCCTTTGCTGTTGGAGGCATATTTGTAACCAGACATCTCCTGAAAAATCTCTAAGGCCCTATTATTCTGTTGCCTCACAGTATTGAAAGCTAATCTGTTCTTTTACTTTGAGTAATTCTTCTAAAAGGATAAAACTGAGAGATGAAAGGATGAAAAGCAAGGAATTGGATCAGACTGTCATAGATATTTAGGCAGCTATTATGCACAGCAGCGTTTAATTAGGTGGTGACCAGGCACCTAAAGTTCTCTGAAGATCTGTGTCTTAGTAAATAACCTTGAAGATCCTCTTACAGGACACTCCTTGCCACTTTGTCTTGTTAAGTGTTAAATAACTTGAGCAATGTGACTGCCCCTAGAGTGTGACGCCCAGTTTTTGTCTTGAATTTATTTCCCAGCCTGTTAGTAGAGTTTTCGTACTGAAAAAAGGCCATTGTTAGTAAGATTTGTCTAATAGTCCCCGGATTTATTAATGAAATCAGTATCATTTACACTGCAATACTATGGTTTTCTGGCAAATTCTCATGTCTGCTTAATCCCACCCTCTCAATTTTTAAGCTGTAACTGCAAGTACAGCTTAAACTTTTTTAAGCCAACAGTACAACCAAAAGAAGTAGTCTTACACTTTTCCCACCTTTAGACACTTGGTCTTCCCTTCCTCCCTCCTTCCCTTCTCAACTGTGTTTGTGCCAGCATATTTGTTTCTGTAGTCACAGCATTAATAGCAAATCAGAAAGCTCAGTACTGCTAGTGCTTATCAGGGGAAGGTGACAACAATAAGAGGAGATAGGTAGTCTTTTCTTTGTTATGAGGCTCAGGGTGTGCTACGTTAAGCGTAGACAGAAATTCTAGCTCCTTTTGTACTGCTGAGAATATATAGCAGATAAATAATGCTAGCTCCTGCAGGGGAAGCGAAAATAATTTTCTCAAGCATTATTTATATATCCTTTACGTACAAGTAACAGTAAGGCAGCAGTACCCTGAAGAAATGACCACCTCTGTTATTCTGTTTGTGTTGCCAGTTACATTCACTTACTATTTCTGTAGCTTGCTCTGGTTTTGCATGTCCGAGGCAAGCACAGTGTAGAGACTGTTGGGGTAATTGAACAGTGGGAGGAAGTGATTGAGAAGCTATGAGTAAACAAGTTAGTATTAATATAGTGTTCCGTAGTGTTGATTTCTCCAATTCCTCTCTTAGCAGCAGATCTTTATGAAGGCCTAGGAAATGAACAGCTATACTTAATTAACTATGCTACAGAGACCTGTACATTCTGTCTCCTGTCAAAATATTGCATTCGGGCACTCAGAAGGGAAAGAAGAGACAGGCTAATACCACTATTATGAACAGTAGCCTAGTGTATTGCACAAATAATTTGCTACAGTTTAGATTAGTCAGCAGTGGTGTTCACTTCACTAATTTTACTGCTGTCTTAGTGTTTTGTTCCTTCATTCTCAAGTGATGCATACAGACATATTTTAGGAGCACATTTTAAACACATGCCTCATGTATTAGTTCTGTCTAAATGAATAGGTGTTCAGTCGAAAGCTGCTGCCAGTACATATTTATGTTCTGACAGTGGTGAAAGGTTTCCCAGACTTTCTGTTTACTTGGTCCAAGTGAAACTGCTCTGTCATTCTGTCTATTGTATGCTATTGTAACATGATTTTAGTGTAAGTACCTTATTCTTTTCACTTTACCCACCATGAGGCTCTGAATGTTGCTTGTCATGTTACCTGCCATGCAGTTTACAGATTTTGTAAATAAAAAGTGTCTGATGTTATGCATAATTCTGGTGAATGCACTGGAGGGTCTTTCAAATAATTTAAAAATGCAACTTGTCTAAAAGACCTGAGTTAGCATTTCTTGGATAAGCAAAACCTCCATGGAAACTCAAACAAGGATAGTAGGATCAGTCTCTTTCACAGTTACTGTGATTAATGTCTCAAGACAAATTCTTACTCCCATGGTTTGATAAAGCCATTTTTATAGTCCATTTCACCAGGAATTTAAATTGTGTATTGCCTTATTAATCAAGGTGTTGTGAATTTTAAAAACATCACTATATTCTTTTCCTCAGATTAATCTGAAAGAGCATCAAAGACAGAACACTTAAAAGCACCCTTCCTAGGGAAGTATGGATTACATTTTTTTAATAGTATTCAACTAATAGATGACGCAATTCAAATATAAATTAGTCTCTTCAAGAGAGAAATTAAGACAGAAGGTATTCACATTCTGGATAGCGTTATTCAGTGCTCCTTTGGTAGAAAAATATGAATATGCAGTTTTGCATACAGAAGTTATCCTTTTTAGCTGGAGGTGCTCATCGGGAACATGTTCAGAGTTCCTGTGCTGCTTCAAACACACAAGAGCAGGAAGCTATAAAAAAGAAAGAACAACACGTAGATCTGCTGGGAGTGGAGTGTATAAAGCCAATGAGTGGGATTATCCCTTACTTTCAGTGTGGACTTATTAGGGAGGTGAAATTCTTGTTGCTTTCACTGCTGCCAGACAGTCCAGTTATGAGCTCTTTGAAAATCTCATCCCACATTCTTTCAGTTGTTTCCAGCTGATTTTGTGGGAATTCTAGAGGAATTCTAGAGGTCTTTCAGTCTTGGGCTTATCTTTATGTTATGGTACAATATACAGCATTGTATTTCCTTTTTCCATCTGCCTTTTTTTTTTTTTTTTTTAATTTCCCTACCATTTATCTATCTTATGCCCATCCCTTTTCCTACTCTGATAACTGTTTGGGGTTGACTTCGGTTTTGTTTTTAAAGAGTTTCCCTTTTCTTTCCCTCCCTGCTTCCCCAGAATTCCATGTTAACTGATGTACCTCTCTGGTAATTCCCTGCACTAAGGCTCCCCATTGTCTCAGGACTGAATGCTATAGGAGCAGCAAAAGGGACCATGGACTTTCCATATAGTTTCTTTATTTCTTATTCTAAAGGTGGATATTATCCTTCTCTTAAAAGAATTTTACAGTTTAAAGATCTGCTGTTTTCCTGAGAATAAGATATAGAATAAAAACATGCTGATAAATTTGGCACATGGTCTTAATCTACTGTGGATTTATTAAAGTACAGATGGTGTACTTTCTGAGTTCCTAGAATTACCATAGGAAGTATGTGGTCCTCAAGCTGTTTGTATATGATTAAAAAAAAACCTGTGTTTTTCAGATTTTGGCCAATGAGGTTGGCTTTGAGAACATCTAAACCCTGAGGAAACGCAACAGAAATTTCTCTGTATCATCAGTTTTATGAGTTCTACCCAACAGAATATAACATGGTTTCTACTTCAAGCTCTCATTTAGCTTAATAATTTGCAAAATTAGTTGAGTGTAGGCTGTTATGTGCACTGTTAGGCATATTATCTGATTTCATTGCAGAAGTTTTAATGCAGTTCTAAGTGTTGAACAAAGACTGTCATCCACTAGCTCAGGTGAATTCGTTTAGTGATAAATGTTGCCTAGCATAATTGTCCTAAGTGATCAGAAATTTAATCTGAGTCTGATGTCTGCACAACCCTGCCATAAATAATGCAGTGGAAGTCTGGACTGCCCCTTGCACACCCCTTTTTATCTGAACGCAAAAAGATTTCACTCGTGAAGCAGAGGCCACTCTGACAGGGAAACAGAAATTTATAGATTTAACTTTTAATGGAATGAGTCATTGTTTTGCATTGTCTTGCATATAAAATGTCTTATTTTCATACCGTTTTCACCATATGAAAAGCACTGAGTAAATTTTGTGTAGAAATAGCCACAGAAGAAGCATTTTGGTTATCTACCATGTGTCTGTATTATATGAATAAACAATTTTGATTAAAATGCCTGTCTGGTTTTCCCTACAGTTGTGTCATTTTAACCAATCTTTACATGTGTCATGGAAAGGGAAGGAAAGACTCCTTGTTCCTTTTTTCTCCCCTTGATAGCTGTAAAAAGTGATAGTGAGGATTTAATGACAAAACATCAGGGATTTATTTTGCTTATTTTTTTTCTCTGAATTCTTCCTTTTAGAATTTTTCAAGTCTTGAAAATGTGTGCATAAAAAAGCAATTACTTATAAAAAAACAAGGCAACTTGCTTGTGTTGATCTTACATATTTGAAAGGACTGTTGAGCAAAGCTTGTATTGGAAAGAATATTTATTCGTAGCTCCACAGACCTCAGGACATAAGTTATTAGGAAGCTGTAAGGGCATGGTAATGATTTTCTGCACCGAGTTGAAACCCACTTCTGAAAGAATGATGGTTCTCCACCAATGCCTGCAAATGCACCTCTCAATGAGCTGATCAGATCTAACAGCCTGCTCTGACTTGGTCATCCCAGCAGGCTTCGTGTGTTAAAGAGGTTCTCCTCTCACCCTCTCAGAAGGACTGGGGCCACTTCTCAAATCAGCATCCAACATCTTAGGTTTTAGTTATAATGAAAGACTTTTTTTTATTTTTTAAGATGCTGTTTAGGCAGCTAAACTCTGCCTGTAGCCATTTCTCTTACTTTGAGCTGCAACTGCAGAATAATCATTTGAGGTTACTGAGTTAAAGGAGCAAGAGAGAGGAAACATGATTTAGTGCTAACTAAATTTGTTTGGTAACTGGAAAGGGCCTCCCATGTTCTTCAGGGCCTACCAGAATCATTCAGACCAAGCTGTAATAAATCTGTGTGCATAAATGGCATAGGCAGAATATTTGCTGGCACTTACTGTGTGAGATCTACTGAGTTGTTAGCTCTGAACTGTGTGCTCTGAGAGCCTTCTGCCATTTTTATGTCACTCCTTGAGAAGGAATTAAATAAGGAGCTGCATGCAAAGGCAGCCAAGGAGCTCTCAGTAGGCAGTGTGAGCCGTTACTATAAAGTCACTGCAGGACTGAAAGGACAGAGATGTATGTTACATTGTCTTACCATTGCCCTCAAAAACGGATGTGCACACTGGATACTTCCTTAGGGGCACTAAGTGTATACTGGGAAAAAGTTCTTGATGGGGGAAAGAGAGGAAGAGAGCTAATTTATCTTCTCTGCAGCCTACATCCCATGTGAATTGCTCCTGTGAAGTGACTGATTCACTATAACGTTTGTGTGCAGTGGAAAGAGGAGGAAAGATGGTTCATTCCTTTTCCTCCCGTCAGCTATGAACATGACAGTCAGTTCAGTAACAAAATAAACAAGCATATGTTCTTCTCTCTCTTCTTCAGTCATTCTTCTCATTTGAAGTGTTGAAAAAGAGAAGGCTCAGAGGGGACCGTATTGATACCTGAAGGGAGAGTGCAAAGAGGATGGATCCAATTTCTTCTTAGAGGTGCTCAGTGACAGAACAGAGACAGTGGGCACCAACTGAAACACAGGAGGTTCCCTCTGAACATCAGGAAACACTTTTTCACTGTGAGAGTCACTGAGCACTGGTACAAGCTGCCCAGGGAGGTTGTGGAGTCCTCATGCTTGGAGATATCCAAAAGCCATCTGGACACAGTCCTGGGCCACTGTCTCTAGATGGCCCTGCCTAAGCAGGAAGATCGGACCAGGTGACCTCCAGAGGTACCTTCCAACCTTGGCCACTCTGTGGCTTGAAATGGTATCTTTCCCAAGTAAGGTCTTCAAAATCAACTTGTCAGAAATCTTGTTGCTAAGTGGTCTCCATGTTTTAAAAGATGAAGGCAATGGAGTTTCGGTCCATTTCACTAAAAGCAGTGATGGTTCAGAAGGAGAGTGCATTGTGTACAAAGTAGGAAGACCCTTTCTCTTTGTGTATGAGTGCCTCTGTACCAAGATGTCTCAGTTCTCTGTTTCTAAGAACAGCATGAGTTCTGTTCTCTCCTGCAGCTCACACCCAGGAGTGAATGACACAGCATCTCTGCCTTCTGCATTTCTACTTCTAGTTTGGACAAACAGGTTGCAACGTCCAAGTGCTCTGTAAATAGTGAATCAGTGGAAAGAAACAAAAACGACAGGGAGGTGGCAGGGAGGAAGATGGTGAGGGGCAAGGAGAATAAAAATACTGGAGGAAAAATCTTCATGATAAATGACAATCCACACAGCAGAAGGCTGATGGCAGAAGAGGGTGATTATATGAGATGGAACATAGATAGGAGGTGAACTGAGGTGAATGCAATAAGACCTTGGTATCTCAGTCATTTAGTAATTTACATCTCAGTCTTTTACCAGGGCTGCCAGAGCATGAGGACCACACAGGAGTTTGGTGAAAATAAGACAGGAATTAAAGATCAGTATCTGGCACTTGCCTTAGTTTCTTTTACAAATATTTACCCTCTCTGTGTAAATAAAGAATAAACAAGGCAGGAAGTATTACACTCAAGTCAGTAAGTTAAGGTCCAAGTACAAAGATCCACTTCACCTGTGGTGTTTTCTGTACATATTATATTGGCTCTGAACATTGCAATTCGTCAGCAACTTTAGGAAATCACATCTGCTTAATATTTTACTAGTGAATATTTCAAATATCTTCAAAACATGATGTACAAGATGCTTCCATTTAATTTATTTTTTTTTAAAATTGCATTTGCTGATTACAGTGTAAAGCACAAAATATAATTCTGACTATGAAATAGGGTTCTTTCAAAGAATTGAATATTTTGTAGTTCCTAGCAGCAAACTCCCCTTTTATAACAAGAGCTTCACAAAAGCAGTCAATAAGATTTGTTTGGTAATGTTTTCAGCTAAATCAACAGTTATTAATCTTATTGTCATAGCAAAGTAAATGTGACAGCATTGTTAGAATATGTTCTCTCTTTTAACGTTTGTTGCTTCATCTCCTACTCCCCTCCCGTTTTTAACAGAACAACTGCTAATAAAAATGGAATTTACCAGTTTGAACAGGCTTCAAAATGTAAGGCAATTCAGGACAACATTTTGTCATCATCTATCAAGAAGAAAAGGTAGGTGTTTTCTGTGCTTTCTGCTTTGTTTGTTTTAAATTGAAGGATAAGAGATTGTCTTTTTTACATAATTACTGATATATTAATCTGGAGCTATACAACAGGAAACTGAAATTGTTCAACCAATATTTTCCTCATTTTTTCTTATACATAGATAAAATTTATTCAAGGTTGGATTTTATTTTTTTTTATTTTAACAACATAAGTCAACAAAATTTCTCCTTGTCAGTTAGCAACATTATATTCCAAATTATTCCCAAAAAGATTGAGTAGAATCTGTGAGGTCACTTTAGAAAGTGATGCTTTAGAGAGTGACAAGAATTTGAGCAGGGCTGATATCAAAGTTGGGGGCTTTTCCATGTCAGAAAAAGACAGAACAAACAGCAAGTTGAAACCCAAAAAATTTTTCTGTTCTCTCCTCACTTTCTCATTCCATTTAAAGATCTTTCACCTGTTTCTGTCACCATACTTACGGCATTCTCTCTTTACTATTACTATTTCTTTATTTATTTCTCCTTTCTCCCCCCTCCATTGTCTGTAATGTCTTCTCCCATGAATATTTCACCTCATCAGCAACACTATCATTAATGTTTTTACTCTCTTGAAAGGTGGAACACCACTATGTTACTGGTGCACTGCTAGTGAGAACTGAAACACAGACTGGCAAACAGAGGTCAAAGAATGCTGAAAACTTGAGTATTTGACACCAGGATAAGGACAACCAGTCAGTGTATTGCCTTCAAAATCCACTTAGCAATATACCAATGCTGTTGTTTACCCCACACATTGCAAAGATGTACAGGGTGCAACAATGGAGATGAGCTCTTCATATCGAGAGCTGAGATTATAGGAGAAACTTTAGAAAGTGCGAGATGTTTATTCTGTGGCTCATGATAAAGGGACTGCACCATTTAATGAGGCAAAAGAGGAATTGGGCAGATAGGGAGAGAAAGGAGAGAAGGAGCAAGGGATTACTTTTTGCCACAAATATTGTAGCTATTGCCCTGCACTGAGAGGAGCTGTAGGGATCTTTGTTGCTTTTTCAAGGTGTGACCCACAGACGTGGTATATAAATGCCTTATATTGCAGTTCTAGACTTTCAGGGATGTTCTGGACACTCTTACCTCTTAAGTTGGCAGAAAGGGAAAAAATTACTAGTTTAAAGGTTGTCAAATGATAGTAAAAAATGCTATGTAAGTGGGAAGTTATTATAGCAGGTATGCGCTGGTGGTGATAAAAAGCCTGAAATAATGAGTTTGGCTGGCAATTTTCCATTTTTATTCTAGAGCAAGCGCTGTGCACACTGTTCTGAGGGTTTTTAAAACTGATAGGTTTTTTTGGTAGTAGTAAAGTATCCAAAGGCAAAATGGATCCTCCCATTCTCTTACATATCCTGCCATTGTATTTCTTGTTTGGTTTTTTTCTTGAAGGTAAGCTGCTAAGTAGGAATATATCCTTTTTTCACTCCTGCTGCTCACTCTTCCTTCTAATTCAAATAGTTTTTTAACAAGTAGATGTTTAGTTTTAGCAAGGAACCAGTGGGGCTGCATCTATCTCTCTCTTCTGACATTTTACCTGTTGTCTCCGTACTATCCTAACACTTTTATCCCTGCTGTTGTCCTACAGATATCTGCCAAAAATCAGAAGATACTTATATTTTGTCATATTTTGTCATTTTTTAACTATGCATAATAATTCCACCTTAGCCACTGCACTTAATGTAGAAGGTCACTGTATACCTGACAAATACTACAGGCAACCAAAAGAAGTGGCTTCCAGATGTTATTTGTCAGTAAGGCTCATACAGTATGAGTTTTCTATGACAGGAAATTATTATAATGGTTGTGGTGCAGGTGGCAAACAAAAACAGGACAAAACATGTTTCATTCACTATTCTCAGCACTGTAATAATTGTCTTGTCCAAGTATTTTTATAGTTCAATTTACCTAAGCCTTTTTATTTTAATAATAAAACCCTTTTAGCATCAGTGAATATGTACTGTAGGCTCCTGGGTGCCAGTGGAAATATATGTATTGTCCCAGCTCTTTAAAACGGATCAGTGGAGAAAACGACTGTCTGGGTTACAGCAGAGCCATGAAATGATTCCCTGATGACCTTCTGGTCTGATTCCATTGGAGGAGTGACTCCCCAAGGCTCCTTTAAAGCAGGAAGTGTTAAAATCGGCTTTCTGAGAAGAAAACAAAGCTTTCTGGGCTGTAAACCTAGCTGCAGCAAATCTCAGAGCTTCAATTTGGGTCTTAAAAAAATTATATATAGGAATATTGTCTGTATTCAAGTAGAGTTCATTTCATGGAAGCCTCATATTGATGTGAGCAGATGCCTTGCAGAGCTGCCACAGTTGGGAGCTTCTGTCCCCCAGGACAGCGTGCTGGGATGTCTCTGCTCCCTGTAGCACTATGCCAGCTGGCAAAGATGAGTTCTGACAGTCTGGAGTGCCTTTGTAAGTCACAAGAGCTAAACTGGATGCACAGGGAGAGCAGCATTCTGACTTGTAAAGACCTGGAAGTGGTGCTTTTCTGGGTGAGCTGGTTAACCTCTGAGCAGGAGTCATTCCATCCAGCAGACGGGAGTGGAAAAGCTGCAGTGTTCTTGCCTTTGTAATTGATGTTCTTATCCTGTGTGCATCTTCTGTTATATGTGTAAGAAGGTCCTTAGTTTCTGACAGTGAGTGCCTGTGTTTCCCATGAGCCCTCAGAAACAGCATTATGGATGACGTTTTCATTTTTCTCCTTACCAAATGTTTCCCTGCAACTTGCTAATAACTTGTCAGTCCATGCAATTTCTTTCTGAGCTGATGGTAATTTTTCTTTTAATTTCTGACTCTGATCTTCATCTTATCAATGTCTGTAGGCTAGACTTTGTTTTTTCTGTATTTTTTTTCTCCTGGATGATGATAGCCTAAGTAACTCTTCATGCTCTGTTATCCTATTAAATTTTGGAATTTTTTCATAATTTCCAGCACCTAAGAGTTATTTGTTGTTTAGCCTTAAGGAATAAAACTAGATGAGTGATTCAACGTCAGAATAGGCTATTTTGGTCCTGTGCTTTTATCTTATCCTCCCCCCACATGCACTCCCTGCCCTGGCTTGTGCTGGTACTGACACTTCTCTGACCTCATGGTGAGTCAATTTAGGTAGCAGCTTCAGCAGGAAAGTAGTTCCATTTTCTCTGGCTGCAGTTCTAAGGCTGATAATGCGACATACCAGCAGGCAGTTGCCAAAATAGGAGGGTCTTGTTCCCAGTTTCTCCACTCCCATTACTTGTTGCTTATACTGGCTGTGGTGTTTGATGGAACCTCTCTTGATCTGGTTTAACACAGTGACTAAGAAGAAAATGTATATGCATATTTTTTCCTTCTATTTTTTTTTTGGTTGGTGGGTGAGTTGGTTGGTTGTTTTTGCTGTGGCAGTAAGTTAAAGTGGCCTATTGAAGCACTTGGCAAGTGCAAAAACTGGCCAAAGGGAAACAGAGGTGGAGTCAAGTAAGTACCAGCTGTGACATAAGGGAGAGAACTGATTTGGAGTTGGATTGGAAAGAGGAAGAATGTACTGCACCAGATCAGATCAGCTACAGCTGCAATGAAACTAGTTTGCTCTTCTCCTGCTTCTGCCCAGTCATTCCTCCTGAGCTGTGCAAGGGCTCAGTAAAATCAGTTTAGTCATAATCATCTAGTTCCTATAAGAGTTTTCTAAGTGTGGAGGATGAAAATCACACATGTTGTCACATATACGAACTTGATCCAGAGACCATTTCTAATGCAGTATAATTTATTTTATTATATTCATATCATTATTATATTGTACTCTTAACAGTATCATTTATTTTTTCCAAATTGGACATGATTTTGCTCAGGGGTAGTTACCTTTAGCAGTTACAATACTTTTGTGAAGGAAACAAAACGGAGATCTGTTTTTTCAAATGTTGAACATAGAGAGGGAGGGAAGCTTTCAGATCATTGACCTGTGCTGCTGCAAGCCACCACAGTCTTCCTTTTTATCAATTCTCATGCTCCATTTAAAAACAAGCAGGGCTTCTTGCCATCCCAGTTCTTGTAAAACTATTCACAATACACACTTGTAAGTTCCAGCTTAAATAAAATAGTAATCATTTGGGTTTGGGTCAACACTAAGATATTTTTGCTAAAATAATACATGGTAGATATTTTATGGAGACTTGAGTACCACAGAATTCTTAGTCATGGCATCCATACCATCTCTTCTTCCCATTCCTCCAGTCCTCCTTATAAGTCAGTTATTGTTTTTTACAAACCCTATTATGAGCCAAGTACAAATGGGAGAATTAGTAACATTTAACCTGAAAGGAAAAAATGTATCCAATCTTTTGACTTATGTGTTATAAAGTATTTCACTTAGGGACAAATTTAAATCTCTTGAAAGGTTTAAAAGGAGCAGAGAGCTCTTTGGTTACATGTAGCAATGTACATTGCTACATGTGCTGCTTGACATAAAATAGCAGATTGTTTTATTTAAGAATAATTTAAAGGAAAACTTCCATCTGTAAATATTGGTCTATGGTTTTAGATGATTGAATTGAGCTTTGGGGACTCTTATAAAGTAAATTAAAGAAAAAGCATAAGAAGTGTGATGTTTCATCTTGACTTGCAAGAACCACTTTTCAAAACATTTTTGAAATTTAAACCACCGAGTACAAGAGTATTTTGTATTATTTTGGGCTTTTGCACTTGAGATGATTTTTAATAACTTCAAGAAATTTATGGTTAATTACTTAAGTTTGAAACCAGTGTACTTTTGAAAGTTTCTGGAAAAGTTCATTAGGACATCACTGCTAAGAAGAGATGTTTAATAGGTCATGCTAATTAAATGAGGATAGTACTGTTAAAAATTACAAAAATAAAATAGGTCATGGAGTTCTAAAAGCAATCTATTATATATGCACCATGCACATTATTATTAATGCATGCATCATTTGAATGTTTTAGAGACTACTTCTAAATATACATACATATAAATTCTACTGTTTGATGTTGTTTCCTTTTTTAGATACTCAGAAGATTATTATCTTCACATAGTTACAAAACTGCAGAACTGCACCTGGATAAGGAGACCAGAAGAATCTACAAAATTCAGGTAATTTTCATTGACTTATGTAGAAAAACTGTTTAATCTAGACTTTTCTAACAAGCCATAAATTTAAATCTTCCCTTTTAAACAGATAATTTTGTATTGCTTTTACTAATTTCTATGATTCTTTTGATGCTGGGACTCTTCTTGTTTGTTGGAATAGAACTGTGCAAACTGAGTAGAAGAACTACATAAATGAAGCAATATCACCTATCTCCACTACTCAAGTAGAATGGATTAAAGTATTTGTGGCACAAAACCTTCAATGTTAAAAAACCCCCAAGCAATAATGTTATTTTGTCCATCTGATATAGCACTCTGGTAAAAGACTGTGTAATAAAGCAGTGTATTTCTTACCCCAAGACTATTGCTTCTATTACAGAAGTGCCCAAGGCACTCATTAGGTTTGATGCTGCATGTCATGGCCCCTGAGCACCTCAGCACGTGGTTACATCTGTCCTTGTTTGGGGTGGCATATAAGTACATGTTCAGTAGGAACAGTGATCCCTGAAAAGCTTAAACTCTCATTCGAAAATGCTGATTTTAAAGAACAGCTTCACTGTGCCATCCCTATTTTCTCCAGGGGAAAAATCTCTATTAATTATATTATTACATGAGTCAGATTTAAAGATTCTGTCATAATCTTTAAAAATTGATGAACTGGCCTACCTTCCAACTCTTTGGAGTTAACTAGCATTAAGAACTTAATATCCCCATGCTCAGCATGATACCTTTAGAAGAAGTAGTTTGGGGGGTGGGAGCAGGGTAAAGGATAACATAAATTGTAACATAAATTGCTGTGTTTCCTGTGTATCATAACTAATAGTGTTTCCCAAAGCTGAGGTAGGAGTATACACAAATTTAAGGTTTTAGAAACTTTGTGTTGACTCAGGCAGGCTTTAGCTGTGCACAAAGATATCAGAGCATGATAAGGAGTTGTAAAGCAACCCATTCTGTTTCAGAATGGACAAACATCTTGCACAGAGTTGACAGAAGGTGAAGCTGCTCTCATCTGCTCATCACTCTCCTACATTTAGGCTTTTTGTTTTCCAATCTGTTTTTTCTTCTCTTCCTTCCAAACAGACCAGCCACCACGTACCAGCTATTTGCTACTGCTTCTATTGTTCTGGATTTATGAATCAATGGCAGAGTAGCCACTCCTTGGTCCAGCTGGACCTCTTCATTTATTGCTTCTGCAATATCCCTTCCACTGTGCTGACTTCTACATCTTCTAGGCCTACTGGAATGAAACATCCAAACCATCATATAAGACTGTTGGATTTGAAGTACAAGATACTTACTGTTCCTCATGTTGTCTTTGGCTTCCAGCAAGGAGTGTGGGTCATAAGTAGTGAAGATGGGTGATACAACCAGTGATCAAACTGGAAATATTCAAAAGTGGAAACTGTGGGCTGCAGTAAGCCACCAAAAAAATGTGGACTGTATGTACATTGAGCTGATCTGTCTAGCTTTAACTTAACTCAAATGCCAAGCAAAAAAACGTATTTTTAAATCCATGGTTCTGCACAGGCTGGACAAACTTGTTACTGATTCCGCATTTCAGGGCTGTGCTGTTATGGTTTCCTTGGGTTTTAACATCCAAATTAGCCGGAGTGTTAGCTAGGTCATAGATACACAACCCATGCTGCAATTCTGATGACAGTACTGTATATTCTTCTGTTCCTGAAATTTGATCTGATTTGATGTCATCCAAGAATTCCATTGGTAGGACCAAGGACTGGTACTTTTGTGTAGGGCATTATGGATGATTGTTTTACAAAAGATGGATACTTTTGTGTAGGTATTTTCTTTCTTTTTCTATCCTCAAACTCTTCACTATTGTTTTTTGGAAATAGGATATTAAAATTTTGCAGTTGTCCTTCATCCCAGACCATACTGGAGACTTTCAAGGCTCTTAGCAGTTGGTCAATAGAGGCTTTAAAACAAAGGTTTAAAAAATAAAAACATTTAAAATTTACTGTCTAAATCTGTATACAGTCCATGCTTACAGCATTCCCAAACTTATTTATCAGACGTAAGCCCAAGAGCCTGGAACTAGGTTTGCAAGGACACTTCAGATGAGAAATGATGCATTGACAGAGCTCTGTGGGGAACAAAGTTTCTAGAATTGTGGTGAAATAAATGAATTAATAATCCATGGGAAGTACATCTCTTTCTTTTTCTAACTTACCCTCCTGTTAGTAATAACTGTATAATGCAAATATTATACAGTTCTAGAAATTTCATTAAGTAGATAGATAAACACACCCATTTTCAGAAGAGGAAATTAATCTCAGAGGGGCTGTGCAGCAGGGATCAGATACTACAGCCAGCCACCTTTAGGAGGGGAACTTGAGGCTGCCTGTGTCACATTAGGCACCTGTCAGTGCCACCAGAAGTCTGCCTGCTGACTAGACTGCAGAGAAGCTGCTTGACTTCTTTTCCTGTTTACCCATCTGTTAAATGGAGTGAACACTTAGATGCTTCTCGGGCATGGTGTCAATTTTATGACATCTCTCTATTTTCCTGAAGTTCTGAAGGACACACATGCATATTTATAAGGGATTTAATGTCTTATGCTTCTGGGCATAAACTAACCTCTAATTAATAAGGTTCAAGAGCAGCTTCTCCTGGGGTAGCCAATTTTTCAGAGAAGCTTTCCTGTGTTTTCCTTTGCAGCTTTTGGCTGCCATCACACTGCTAGTGTAGTGAAGGAATATGTGATCTAAGCCAATAACTCTTATGTTCCTAGAAGACAGCACAGTGTACCAGTGAGTACACATCCATCCTCTTTGTAAGCTGCTCTCCCAGCAAATCCAGGCCAAATAAAAGAATATGAATTAGAAGTGCAGTGCAGGAAAGAAATACTTGTCTTTTTATTCGGCAAAAATGTTACAGCTGACAGGCGTACCTTGCACAAAGTAGTGTTTTTGCCAGCTCACTGTTGGAGAGAAGAGTGCTGGATCCTAGGTCGACCCTCTACTACTTTTATCATGCAGCTGTGCAAACTGTGTCCATTTTTTGTTAGAGAGCTGACCTTTTCCAAATGGCTTCCTCCAAAGCTGCTTTGCTCTGCAGGTGGCTAGATTACTATTTGGCAATGGTCAGTGGTTCTTGACAGCTACGTGATATTTACACATGCATTTCTCAAAATCAAGAAGAACCAGTAGGCAAGTACAAGCCATGATGTTCTCTTTGATACCTCTCATATCCATGGGCACTCTTCTCTGGTCGATTTTTGTCCAGCCTCTGTCAGGAAACCAGTACCCTGGCCCTTCAGTTTAGTGTCTGTAGTAGTGACATCAGCATTGCCAGATTTAGGCTGCCCTCAGAGGAGCAAGTGCAAGCACTTGGTTCATTGCTCTTGAAATTTAGTTAAGATTTATTGTGCCCCACAGTAGCATCTGTTAGTCATTGCTAAAGAGGTTTTATCTAGCTTCACAATAGAAGCTAGTAAAGGTGATGAACTGGAAGTGGTGTAAATAGCATCCTACTAACTGTGATTTAGGGAAAATCTTCTCCAACATTTAGTGGTACGGACATATAGAAAACTGGTTTTTTATTCAGACTTTTTCTTTATGAAATTCACTTTCTTTGGTTCTTTTTTAAAATTTTTTTCTTGTTCTTTATGGCTCTACACATCTCCACATTATGCATTTGTTTCTAAGTCAACCTCAAGTCCAGTCTTCCTCCCTTTTCAATTTTATATCAGCTCCGACTTGTATTAGACAGAGCAAGTCCTTGGATTTCTTGGTTCTGAGAGAGAGACTTGGTAGAAACTTGGAAAGGTAGGGAAAATAAGCTCACAGCTGCCTGGAAGTGTCATCCTTAAAACTCCATGAAAAAAAGCCATGCTGGGTAGCTTCCTCTGCAAAGGCTCTTCTAGCCACACTCAGTAGAGTCTCAGGTTCCCTAGGTAACCTGAATATTAATTATTATATTAGTATTCTTCGAAGGATTTCCACTTAAAAGAAATGTTTCATTAGGGTAACAAATTACAGAGCACGATTAGGTGCAAGCTGTAATCGTCTTTTACACCTCACGTCTCTTTGCTTTACAGACTTTTAAGCTTGATTTATTCTCATTTGGGCTCTACACCTATGGTGCCAAATAATCTACAGGTTTTTAAAACAGTTGTGACTCCTGTTTTTGCAGAAAGCTACAAAGAGTTAAAACAGCCCTCAAAATGAGGGGAGGAAGGATATGGAGAAAGAAAGGCTGTGCAGATGCTGTGTTTCAGAGAAGCCTCTGGGCATTGTATTGTCCTGAGCTTGAAGCCTGGCAAAGCAATGCAACAGTTCCTCAGGGGTGGTATCACACTGGAATAGCCTTGTGTGAACTGTGGGTACTGGGCCCTCTCCCCGGGAAAGACCACTCCAGACATCTGATAATGAAGGGAGAAGGAAATTCTCCTTATTTGCATCTGATAATGAAGGGAGAAGGAAATTCCTAGACGTAAAATACAGTTGTAAAATTCCTGATGTTACACTGCAGTTTAGCTGGCACACTGCTTCCCTCTGCCCTCATGCAAATATTTTTTACTTTTTTTAAAAAGAAAAAACATTGCTACTTTCAGAAAAAGAACCCAAACTCTTAAAAAGGCTAGTTAAAAGATCAACCCATTTTCTTAGTCCTGTTATTTTTCCTCTTGCTTTTTGTTCCCCTTGACCTCTATTACCCTTTTCCCACTTCAATATCTCTTCTCAAAAGTGTGTGTTAAACATTCCTGCAGATTAAAAAAACCCCAATCCTTCTTGAAGAGATTAATTTGTCGCGAGCTATACTCTAACCTATATAACAGCATTGCTTATCACATCTGTGTACTGCCATGAACCCCAGTTGAAATACAAATAAAATACCCTGCAAGGTCAATTTATGCTTACATAAGCTCACACCACCACATAATCAATAGCTTTCCTAACACTAAACAGATCAATAATTCCACTGTAATCTCTGAAATCTTCCAGTATACAGGCATATACAGAACTCTGAGACTACAGTGTGGTTTAAAAGTACATTTGCTGCACAGGTTTAATAGATCGTATAAAACAATGATTATGTATTCAAAGACATATTTTATTTCAAAAAAGGAAAAGATAGAGAGATAGTAGTTTGTGACAGTTTGAAGAAATGGTTGAATCTTTTAATTGCTCTACAGACTTTTATATACTTTTCTAAAGGTTGGAGAATTCCTGTAAGCAGAACCTAATTTTGAGTCAGTCTGAGTTAATTATGTCTTCATGGCAGACTCTTTAAATAGTCTTTGGTTTGAAAATTTTATTACGCTTTTTAAATATTCAGTCTTGATTTAATATTCAACCCTTTTGGCTTTCATTGTCTTAGACATTTATGATGTTACTTCATATATAGACAGTTCAAGGGCTGTCAGTGTAGTGTTCCTCTTCAACATATTCTATTTCAGATATTAAATTTAAGCACTCTTTTCTAAAAGTTTGGAATATGTCATAATACGCCTCGCTGTACTTTGGGGCTATTGACTTGGATTGACAAGGGCCTGGAGAAACCTGTATCGTTGTTTAGAGCCCCCCAGTGAAGTACAATAAATAATTGCTTGCTCACTGTAAAATATTACAGCAGTGGACATAGAAAAAAGGTAGTCTTGCTGTTTGTAGTTGTGCCCTTGAAATTTTGCTGTTATACAGTAGAATTTTTTGTGAGTTCTTCTACTGTCATGATAGCCTCTTCAGTATGAAAACTGAAAATCTTTGATGTCCTCACCTGTACAGTATAACAGCTCACATGAACTAATGATTACAAATAGCCAAGCCAGGTGAACTGTTAAAACAAGCTGTTAGGCAAGCACGGGCTTTTTCTGCTTCTTACTAATCCAAAGACTTTTGTCACCTTAACACTTTACCCTTTATGCAAATGACATTACAAACTGTGCTGTGAAATACTCTTTAGCATCAGGCATACAGAAGTTACAGCTTTAAATATTTACTGGTCTTACATTGTGTTTGGTTATCTCTTGTGTGATGTTTTTGTGTGTTGGGTAACTGAAAAAGCACAAGGAGATATGTCTGTATAAGCACTGCTGGTGTCAGTAATGTGCAAATGCTTTATAATAGGACTGACTGATATGGTATTCTTTTTGCAAACAAACGTTCACTTTATAGATGTTTGTAAAAGGTGACTTAGAATCAAATGGACTTAAACTATTACTCAAAAAGGTTTGTCCAGATATCTACTGAAATACTCCAGTTGTTGAAACTTCGCACTTTGCCTAGGCAACCTGTTTCAGTGTGCTTCCTGATACTGAACTCAAGGGTTTTTTAAAGCAAATTAAAATTATTTTCCTTACCCTCCCCACCATGACCTTAGAGGACAGTTGATCTTCTACTATTTTGAACAATGTTTTGGATAATTTGATACTTCTGTAGTGTCCGTATCCATACATTTTCCCCTCCTCCCACCTCAGTTTAGTCCAATGTATAATGACAGTGAAATATTTCACGCTGTTCTCAGCAATGATGAATGCCCTCTGGCCCCAGATCCACAGGCACTGGTGTCACACTGAAGTGCAGTCTACGCAAAAGAAATACTATTAAGTTCACCCAGTTTTGTCAGACTCTGCAGGCTCACATCCAAGTGGGAATACTACAATCCCCCGAGAATCACAGTTAATTGTGTTGGTCCAGTGGTCCAGCTGTAGGCTGGAGTACACTAGTTCCAGTGGTATACACTCTTTCCAATGTCCCGAAGTACAAAGCTGTGTAAAATTGTGTAAAAGCAAGTGCCTTTTCACACCAGATATGTATCTGACTAATATATTTAAAAAATATAGAGAGAGAACAAAATTACTTTAGCTAAGTATTTCTGTTTAAAGAAGATGTTCTGAAAATCATACCACTTACTACAGGAGGATGAATCAAAGCCTCTTGGTACTTTTAGTACTAGTGTTGTGATTTAACTCCAGCCAGCAGCCAAGCCCTACACAGCTACTCTTTCACTCCGCCCCCAGTTCAGGGAGACAATCAGAAGGGTGAAGGCAAGAAAACTCATGGGTTGAGATAAACACAGTTTAATAGAGAAAGCAAAAGTCACACACACAAGCAAAGCAAAACAAGGCATTAATTTGCTGCTTCCCATGGGCAGGCAGGTGTTCAGGCATCCCCACCACAGAGAGCAGGAGAGCAGGGCCCCACCACATGTAACGGTTACTTGGGAAGACAAACGTCATTACTCCAAATGTCCCCCCTGCTTCCTCCTTCTTCCCCCAGCTTTGTATCCTGAGCACAATGTCATATGTATGGAATATCCCTTTGGTCATCTGTCCTGGCTGTATTTCTTCCCAACCTCCCATGTACCCCCAACTGCCTCACTAGTGTGACAGTAGGAAAAGCAGAAAAGGCCTTGGCTCTGTGTAAGCCCTGCTCAGCAATAATAAAGACATCTCTGTATTATTGTGTTCAGCACAAGTCCAAAACATAGCCCCATACTAGCCACTGTGAAGAAAGTTAACTTTCTTCCTCTGGACTTCTGATGCTGTGACTAGATCATAAAAACACTTTGTTCGAGGGCAACCTCACAGTCTTTGTTAAAATCTGGAGCTTAAAACTTCTTACTGTAAGCTACAAACCTGTTCTGACATGTATCTGAAGTGGATGCTCAGCCTGTATAGCAACATCCCATCTTCCAAGAGCTGCTTCTCAGTGTTTTCCCCTTGTCAGAACAGACAACATAGATCACTTTCTACTCTTAAAAAAAAAAAAAAAAAGAATGTAGAGTTTGACTTTAAGGTAGTACTGTTTGATGCTGTTAAGATTCTGCCCCTTGTTTCTTATCCCACCATCTGTTTAGGAACTTCTTTGTACAGTAGATTTTAACAGTTTCCCTCTCCCCAGGTGGCATGTTGCACAAGTTAAAATGTTGTCTTGGCTTTGCAACACCTTGCATATAGCACTTATTAAAATAATTGACTTGTACAATATATATCTTAGTCTTACGAAGTACATGCTTTTTAGGGGTGTCATCACCTGATGAGAGAGACCATATATGACATTAATACCCTGATGATAATTGCAGTAATAAATTGCTTGAACTGCCCAGTCTCTACCCCTTCCTCATTATTTACTGTCAGTTTTAGATTACCACATGTAACAGCTTGTACAAAATCCTGTATGAACAGACTGCTGAATCCATTGCCAGTGGGTATTGCTGTCTGCAAGTTACATGCATTCCCACTGGAGCTCTGTACAGGGATGCTTGGGCACAGTGGGATTCTGTTTCATGATTTAATCTAAATAAGGTTGCTATTGTTACCACCAAATTTTTACCACATGTGCTCTAAGAATATATGTCATTAATAAATATGTATTCTCTTGTTCTTACTGTGTTTTTGAACTAGTCTGACTATGTTTTACTTCCTCAGTGGATCCATAATATTAATTTAAACAATTACTTTCATATTAATTCTGATATCTGTTTTTCTTCCAGGCTGTTTCTACTTTTATTGAAGCACTCATTCTTGTGGAATGAGTAATAAAAAGCAAAAACTTGTCATCAGTATTAATGAATGGTATTTGTCATCAGTTTGCTTTTTCAGGGTCTGGTAGCCATCACACCAAAACAGCTGTTTTACTAAAGCTGTCAAGAATATTCTGGCATTATTCCTTCTCTTCTTCATGTCCCATGGTTCACACGGATAATATTTAGGCCTGCTCCATTTAGCTTTAAGAAAAAAAACAAAGCAAATAAAAATTATGGATTATGTGGTTCCTCATCTCCATGTGAGTGCCAGGGAACAGTAAGAGACGGCTTCTTCCTGAGGAACAGGGTGTGTGATTCCAACACAGTAACCTGGCCAGCAGAGCAGGAACTGGCAGCTGGGCTCATCCTACCCCTGGCCAGGAGTGGGTCAGCCCTAGCCCTGGGCATGGGCACGTCCACATCCCTGGGGACAGGATGGACACAACTGGAGACTGGCCCTGCTGTGGTGTTGTTGGGGCAGGGACTGATGGCTCTGGAGGGTTGAAGTAGGGTCCTGAGGTATAGACAAGATGGGGCAGCCCCAAAGTGCTGGAAAGGGGTAGTAAGGCTTGGTGGTGCCCTCAGGACTTGACAGTGATGTCTGAATCGTCTTATTACTACAGTACATATTAAGGTTAGAAAGAACTGGTTATGGAAAAAAGTGTACAAGAAAGAAAATGAAGTGGGCTCCAGTCGAGAGTGGTCCAATAACATCCAGTGTTCCCAGACTTCGTCATTTGACTCTACTGCCTCATTGCTCCCTTTGTATTTTTCCATATGTTTAAAATAGGATACTATATATGCCCAGGCCAATTGTTTTCACCCTATGGGCACCTCCTGACCTGCAGAACATAGTCTCATCCCCACCCTTGTACCTAGTGGTTTTAAGTGACCACTGACCTCTATCCCTTAAGACTTTGAACAGGGCAATGGGTGTCACTGAATTCAGGGGGTGGAGCAGAATGCAGTTTGTGGAAATCTGAACCCTACTCATTCCCCTCTCAGGATTAACCTTTCCTAGTTACTCTCCTAGTGTGGTTATTTCAGATCTATGCCATCCCAGCACTCAGTCATTCCCAGTTTTCCTCACATATCTGGGAACTTTGCCTTTAAGGAGTTTCAGAGCTCAATATTCAAAATGGGTTTATATATACCAGTAAGTCATCTGACTATTGAAATGTTACTCTTTTCTTTCTTTCCTTTGGTATTTTATATATGAATCAAACCAACTTTCCCAACCTTTTTTTACCCTTATTTTGACCATTTTTCCAAGAGAGGTGAGTCTGGGAGTATCCAGACCTGTTCATTCTGTTCCCTGTCTTCCAGGAAACATAATGCTTGAGCTCTTCTTCTGCACTTCATCTCCATCAGAAATAAAATTATATTATTATTATTAGAATATTTTCTTTGTCTACATTGTTGATAAAGTGAAATGAAGCAACTTCTCTTCCCTGTGTCTTACTCTATTAAAGCGAGCTTACCTAGGATTTGTCCTGTAATGTTTAACTAATTCCAACAGTTTGGTTTACCTTAGTCTCTGAAAAGGTATGAAATAAAACTTTTCTGTTCCTCAGACTCTAACTGATTTTTTCTTCCCAGTTAACCTTCATTGTTAGGATAGGAATCACTATCTTTTCCCTGCTGTGGTATCTTCTTCAAAATTCCAAGCAATTCTGTTATAAATGTATATTCTTCTCTAAATTGTCAGTAGTTCTCTTAGTATCTCACCCAATGAGAAAGCTATGTCTTAACAATTGGTACATAATGTCTGGACATTAATATTTCAGCCTTACAATCTGAAAATCAGATCCCGTGGCAGCAGAGGAAATGTTGTTGCCTAAAGCAAAATGAATTTCAGTGTTTTAGGTCTGATTTCAAAGGTCTGATGGGGCTTTGCACTGCATTTCACTGTTAATAATGCAGGATATTTGCACACATAATATTTTCATAAGTTTGGAGGTAACAGAAATTGTAAGATAAGTGATAGTCTTCACTCACACAAAAAGTTTGAGTGAATCCCTTGCACTCTTACTTATTTAAGGACTTCTGCTGGGTGTTTTGGGGAGCAGCTAGGCTGTCTATCTCTACCACAAAAGTATCTGTCTTCTTTATGTGGCAGTTGTGATCTAATTTATTTGGCATCTCTGATAATGTGCACAGGAAAACTGTGCTGAACAGTTGCAGAAATTAATTATTAATTAATTGGCTTGCAACCATCTCGCTGTTCACCAAGTACTATCTCCAGTAGCTTTCATCATCATTTCTTTCATCTCATTGATTTTTTCTTTCTTCAGCCTTCTAGTTTCTTACTTGTTCTATGTTGATTGAAATCCCATTGTTAATTTTGGGAACTGAAGGTTCTCAGTGTTTCTATAATAATCTTAGCGATTAATAATGTGGAGGAGATTGACTACAACTTTTTTTGGTGGGAAGAGGAGACCAAGAAAGAAAAATAGTGTAAGTTCTTGATCTGATTGATTTCTGAACATTTGCTGTGAAAATGGACTTGCTCTGCAAAGCATGTCAAGGGAAATGACGTTATAGAAGGTTCATATAGCCTTTTGTTGCTTAGTTAATTTGAACTGGTTTTCATTAATCTAATTCTCCAGCACTGCTTTCCTACTTATTTGCCTATCTTTGAGCCGGTTTTCTTTGGGTTTTTTGCAGGTCAGAATTAGCTTCCTGCTGTGATGCAATTCACAATTTTATTGCTTCTCAAAACAACAGCCCACTGGGAAGTAACATGAGTTATGAAGTGGACAGTAAAAAGACCATCCTCATTACAGAGGACATCTTTAAGATGCTACCTGTGGTAAGAACTGTATCTTTACCTATTACTATAATTGCAGTATCATATATATATATTGGGCTAGTAATAGAGATGCTTTGATTCCTCTGGAAAAGGCCCATCAGACCCTGTATGCACTTCTTTATTCACCTTGCAATATGGTTTTTTTTTCAGCTTTCCTCTGCTGTGGTCGAGGCATGGACAGGGTATCATAGATCATATTAAAGGTAGAGATGCTGCAGAACACAAGCTATAGCCCAGCTTGGCAGCCAGCTGAATTCAGGAGTGAATATTCTGAAAATATTTGCCTTGCTTTTATCATTCCCATTTTTAAAGGCATTTCAGTCTGGAAGAACATTTCATATTCTTCATATACCCATGCCATTTCTGGTGCCGTCTTGGCATGTAATTTATGAAAGCTAAACACAATATAGAATAGAATAAACACACTATGGAATAGAATAGAATAGAATAGAACACAATAGAACAAAATAGAATAATTTCAGTTGGAAGGGACCTGCAACAGTCATCTAGTCCAACTGCTTGACCAATTCAGGGCTGACCAACTTAAAGCAAGCACTGAATAGCAGGGAGAAGAGATCAGCACCTTCCTTGGCATTTCCCCTCTTCCCCTCCTCTCCTCCCCTCCTCCCTGCTCTCCTCTGTGGAGAGCAATGAGGCCCCTCAGCCTCCTTTTCTCCAAACTAGACAAACTCAATGAAAGAGAACAGTAGTGTTTTACGTGCACATGTATGTGCTAAGCTAGCCAGAGTTTGTCTGGCCTTTGTGTTCTTCTACTGTCTTTTCAGAATTGAACAAAATGTTTGGACATGTTGTTTTGTAATATATTGCCAGGCAACATGATGTTTGCTGCTTTCCTCACACTTTTCGTCTTGTTCGTAATGGTGTCCCGTCCTTCTTCTCTTCAGGCAAGCTGATGAGAGAAGGAGGAAGGATAATGCTTTCCATAAGCAAGTCTTGACTCAATCTTACAACTGGCTTTAATTTCTGCAGTCAAAGTTACCCAACTGTTGGCGTCTCTGTTGAATGTCAGTGCTCCCACAGCAGAAAGGGGTGAACAAGATGTACGAAAAGTTTCAGAGGCTGGGATAACAACCAACTATATAATGTCAGCTGAAATAGCCAAAAATTTACATTCATTTGCTAGGTTGTGATCTGTGCTGGTTCTCAAGTGGATGCACTTAGCTCCCTCTCAGCTTCCCCATGGCAAGACAGCAAGCTGTAACAAGAAGAGGAGCAGAGAGATGAACAGCCAGAAACAGCAACCTCATCAGTGAGGCCTCACATTCACCATGACTTAAGCCAAGGCACATCATTATCCTTTTCAACATCTTCAGGTTCCCCTAATTTCATTTTTTTACTTCAAATGTAGTGTGGGATGACACAAGTGCTGAGCATTTACAAAGTTCCCTTCTATTAGCTGAGAAAGTCAATGACTATATGAAAACCTGCAATCTGTTACAGTGCAAAGGAAAATGGGTAAAATTTAAGCTATCTTCAGTACAAACTAGTTCCTTAGCTTTTCAAGGATTCAGTTCACCACCAGATAGTTTTTGTGTTAAGTGTATTTAAAAGATACCCAGTTTTAATAATCCAGTGTTATTCCCTCAAAATTCTGATGACAGAAGTAGCACTTCTCAGTTTGTTGGTGCCTGTTTTTCGCTCTTGGCTGTCAAGGTCTGCCAACCCTATCTGCCTAAATGGTCAATGCTTTTCCTGGGATTTACCAGATTAAACCTGCAGGAGCAAATCGACACAAAGAAACAATCAAAAGATTTATAAGGCATTGTCTGTGTCTTTTTATTTGTTTGCAGTCCTCACCTCTTTCAGTCTATCCTTTCAAGACCTGTGCTGTGGTTGGAAATGGAGGCATTCTGAAAAATTCCAGCTGCGGAGCTGAAATAGATAGTTCTGACTTTGTGTTCAGGTAAGAGCTGCTTCAACTTGCTGAAGTGTGTCGAGTGTTTCTAAAAACTTGGCAGGCTTGGAAGCCTACCAATGCCAGTTTGTAGCAATGAGGAAGGATCTTAACAATTCTTTCTTTCTACCTCTCTAAGAATACTACTGCTTCATAGTTTTCAGAATGCTGCTTCTAATTAGAGAGGAGTCTATATGGATACATGTATGATCTGTAATTGCAAAGACACTTTGCAGTGATGTGAAATGTGATCATCTGAAATTTCTGCTCATTTAGGATCCCTTAGGAGACTGGTATTAAATGCCACATGTTTACCTCTTGCTTAACAAAGGATTTACTGAGCTTTAGTTTGTCTCACTCATGTAATCATTTAACTGTCCTGATATTTTTCTCACCTTCTGTTAGTCATCTAAAAAATTAAGCTGTATAGATTGGGAGAAAATCAGGTGTACTCAGAGCATTATTTGGCCCACACTATCAGTAGGAGTCATGCTTTGTAGTTCCTACAAGGGAACAGAATAACAGAAGGAAGGTTCCAGTCTGCTGGATTTTGTTTCCTTTTCTTACTTTTGGCTACTATTTGGGCTTTTGAAAACTCTTTTTTAAAAAAGGGTCTTTCCAGTTAGATAACTGTCCTAATAAAAGTAGGAAATCTGCATACTAAAATACTAAACTTACCAAGTAACCAACTTTAAAAAAATGATGGTTTTGCATTTTACGGAAATCACTGTTTCTGCAATAAGGCAAGTTACACTGTTATTCGAAGACACAGAAGAAGACTTTCAGTAGAAATTCATTGTTTAGACAAGAGGTATTTCCTAGCAGCTAGTGTAGAGTGTTCATAGACTGGATGCTTCTGGGATTTTAACTGTGCTCCTGGTTTGTGGTATGATTTATAAAAACCAGCTCTCTGTGCCCTATTTTAACCATCTGTACAGTAGATTAAATATTTTTACTAGGAGTGCTGTAAGCCTTATTTAATATTTGTAAAGTGCTTAGACATCCCTGGGAGCTGATGTGAAAGTGTCATTGCACAAGAGAGGAATTTTCAAATAATAACTGTAAAGCATTTCTGGTGCACATCTGTTTAAGCAAATGTTTCTCAATTCCAGGTGTAACCTTCCTCCAACCACGGGAAGCATTAGCAAAGATGTTGGCAATAAAACAAACCTCGTGACTGTTAATCCAAGTATCATAGCTCAGAAGTGAGTACCTGCAAATCTGTTTCTGTGCAATGGTGTATAATTGTTTGACATGATTTAAATTTTGTCAGAAATTCACTGGGATACCATCATAAGAGCAGTGCATGCAGATTACCTCATTAAGCCTTAGTTCCTGTGTAAAATATGTACTAGTCTAAATGGAAATCTGTTAAACCTGGCCTTATTTGTAGCAGAAAGGAGTCAGCAATACCCAGATTAGCAAGAACCTGACACAAGTCAACAGTTTATGGCAGAGTAAAATCGATGATTGTAAACCCAAACCTCTTCTTTTTCCCCCCCATGACCCTCATGACCCCAGGCATTTAGAAAGGAATTGTAATCATAAATAGGTAAAGCCTGGAAATGTATGTCTGATTCTATCAGTAGGACTGTAAGCACATGTTCTTAGGTAAAGTGCTTAGAAGCTGTTTTGGTGAAGGCTGTTTCCTGAATGGAGGCCCAGTTTCTGTAATCCATTTTCTCAATCCATATAAAAGATGCTCTTTTTTCTCAGCAGAGGTTTTGGTGGGTTTTTTTCACCTTCTTGATGAAAAGAAAATCTAATAAGGCCAGGCTGACTAATCTGACATCTTCAGCAGGCTGGAACTGCAGCTTATCTATGAAAAGGACTGCTGTGGCATGTTATTTGCTACTTACTGATCTTACTGTATCTTATTGTATCTTATTGTCTGTCATAACTGTATGGTCAAAAAGACAAGATCAGGCAAAGCTTTTTTTCCTTCACCTTGAAAGGAAGAAGAAAAAAGTACAGTGAGTAGATAGAAATGACTAACAGGCATTTTTCATTGATTCAGGGATAGAATTTCATTTTTTGGAATGAGTACTAACTATGTTAATGCTTACCTGGACCTTTTTGATTTAAATGAAGACGAATTATTGCTTTCCCAAAAATAGATTTAGCTCATTGATGTTAGCAGGGCTGCACAAGAACATGAGGAAGGAAAAGTGTCCAATGACTCAGCATCCTTGATGACTACTGACCTGATCCATGATTTGTCTGGGCTTGATCAAAGTGTTCTACCACAAATGACCTCATTTTTTAGCCACATTAAGGCACAGGGTTAATAGGAGTTACATTGAAGATAATAGGAGCTAAACCTGTGTAAGGGTGAAAAGAGATTATAAGAGGACTTCAGAATTTAAAAAAATTATTTATTTAAATATTCAGAGAAGACTGTAAATGCTTTGGAAAAAGGAGCAGGAAGCAACTTGGTACCGTTTAGCAGAACTAAGTTGATTTCATCTTTCAGAAGACCTATTCTGACATTATGCCCTGTAATTTCTAATTCTGTGTTTGCATACCAGGTTCATCTGATGTTATTATTGTTAAGGTTAATCAGCGTTTGAACTGTGTCTGTCAGGGTGTACGGTGTAGGTGAACTCTCTTGGAGAAAAGCACTGTTCTAATGTGTTCTAATGGAGCTGGGCTACGCTTCTCCTTACAGTGGCAGAGCTGGAAAGAAGGACAAGACAAAGTTGGGTTGTCCAGGTTTCTAGCTAAGGAAGAGCAGACATCTGAGTTCTGTCCTGGGGGCCCTTTATGTACTTTACTCTGAGTAGAAATAGAGAAATTCTTGGAGTAGAGGCCAGAAATTCAGCCTTCAGCCACTTTTCCTAGCTGTAGGCTCAGGTGTTTCTTGCTTGTTTTGGCTGTGTGACTCTTGCATGCACAGAGGCTCAGGGTCAACAGGAGGGCCTGAGTCTTTCTCATTCATTTTGTTTCAGAGTCTGGTGATAATGGCACTTTTCTGGGAAGCAGAAGCTGTAAGTTTAAACCCCTTCAGGCTGAGAAGGGCTGTATCACTGCTTGCACGAATTCAATTGTGCAAGAGGTAACTGATAACTCCTCTGTGAGGGTTTTGAATGGAAATGGCAGTAGCTGCTGTCCTCTGTCTTGAAGTGCTGCATGAAAAGAGGGTTTGAACCTGCTCAAGTTGTGAAGGGAAGTGAAGCCAATTTTCCCATTTTCTGCTGGAGCCATTCATGAAAAGTGGGCTTGGTAGCCCTTAAAAAGTGAAAATACACTGCTCAAATAGACAACTCCCTACAAAAGAGGACTCAGTGCTTTGAATCCCAAAGGCAGTGCAAGTACAAGTTCAAGTGATTCAGAATAGTGAGATCTATAGAGGACATGAGTTGAGTGATGCCCTTTCTTGTATCACTTCTTGGATAACTTGTGAATTTCACTATTCAGTATTTGGGAGCACCAAATTTGAATTGTACGGTAGTGAGAGCTAAGTCTCTTTGCTGTTGGGGACTGAAAGCAGCCAAGAATGAATGCTCTTCATTTGTGAAGTTAGAGCTCTAAGTCTTTCTAGATCTCCATATGTTCCCTTGGTAGTCGAAGCATATAAACAGACATGCCTGTATTTTTAGCTATTTTAAGAGTATATCAAATGCAAGTAAAACACTACAAAACCTGAGCGCACACTAATCTTTAATGCTCCAAGACTGCTTACATACATCCTTGTATTTCCACACAGGGCAGACACACAGATTCTGAAGAGAGATTATTTTATACCTATTAATGTAAGAAATATGCAGTACATATCTTAGTGCATGTAGGTTTAAATAGAGGATGTATTAATACGGTATTTTTTTTTTGCATTCTCCTTTGAAATTTCTTGCATCAATCAATTCTGTAAACAGGTCCTAGTCTCATTAGCACTGATTTTGATCTGCATCAGTAGCTCCTGTGTTGCCAATTCAGTCCTGTGTAGTGTGTTCTTATTATACAATAGTCCAATTTTCATAACTGCACATATGACAACGTATAATAGGGTGATATAAATTTGCAGTATAGACAGGCTGAACTGGTGCAGCAGAGTTCATAACTCGTATATGCCAGTGCATTTGTGCTGTTTTGGTCTGTAATATTTATATTGATAGTACATTCCATTCCTAAAATGTTGTACTTTGCAGATACAACAAGCTAAATGAAAAGAAGACAGAATTTCTGGAAAACATTGCCGTCTATGGAGATGCTTTTCTTTTATTGCCAGCATTTTCCTTCAGAAGCAACACAGCCACTTCTTTTAAAGTATATCACACTCTGAAAGAGTTCAAAGCAACCCAAAGGGCAATATTTTTTCATCCTGCTTATCTGAAAAGTCTTGCCCAGTTCTGGAGAACTAAGGGTGTGAAAGCCTACCGGTTGTCATCTGGTTTTATGATCACTAGTGCTGCTCTTGAGCTATGTGAGAATGTGAAGCTCTATGGCTTCTGGCCTTTTTCAAAATCCACAGAGAAGATGCCAATCAGCCACCACTATTACGACAACCAACTGCCTAAACCGGGCTTCCATGCAATGCCCAAAGAATACAACCAGATCCTTCAGCTTCATGGCAAAGGCATTTTGAAGTTGCAGTTTGGTAAATGTGAATCAGACTAAAAAGGTAGGTCCCATTCTTATCACATAAAATGTCTTTATTTCAGTAATGAGTCAAGGGTCTGCTCTTCCTTAGAGAGACGTTTCTACCTTACACTCAATGAAAGTTGTGTTCCTAAATAACTGAAAGTTTGGAGCTTTGTAAATAAATACGTATCTCAAAGCTGAGAAATGTTTTCTAATTGTAAGCATTAGATGGGAAGCATAGCTAAATACAGATTATCCCCATAAATCACAGACAGTCAGTACTGTCACCTTATCTCAGATACATGTCTCTACCAACCTATGTTTGCTTTGGTATCAGTTCCCAGGAACCAGCCCCCTTTGAGAATTGCTTTATTAAAAACATTCACATATTGTGATCTACAAGAGAAGACATCTAATCGTGGCACAGCCTTTCCAGATGTATACAGAGAGCACAGTAAGGATTAAGATTGCTCCATGAAGGAGCAATCTCTTGTTAGGTAAAAATCAGAGCAGTGTGCTCTTGCATCCTGGGGCTGCAGAACAGCTTGTGGGCAGCAGTGAGGAAACTGCTATACAGTACAGCAGATCTTGCTGAGGATTTTACCTTGAGGCAGTTCAGAATCTGGGAGTTTGAAGTATGGGATGAAGTGTCATTCTTTGTCCTCTGTCCTTTCTATCTGTCCCATCCCCCTTGGACCTCTGCCTTCTGTGTATTGCCTCAGAGAAATGCAGCACAGTCTGGCCTCTGACCTTGAGCCAGTTTACTGTGTACAGACTACAGATGACTCTGAAAAGATTTGTCAATGTTTTCAATCTTGATTTGCCCTGTTGACAAAATAAGACCAATTTGTATAAATACTTCTTCGTCTTTTAAGCTAACTCAAAAATTCCTGAGCTCACAATACTGTTGTCAGATCTGCCTTTCAGAGAACTCCATTTTTCCAGGGGGTTCAAGTTAATATAACAGTAAGTGACGTGTACAATAGAACTGCCATTGTATAGAATATGCTTTAATTTTACTGATGTAGTCTCATGACTGTATTACTCAAGTTAAATAAATTAAAATAACATCATCTTGTTCAAGCCAGAAATTTTGAGTTTAAAAGCTAAGGGCTTTTCTTCTGGCTAGATTCTGAAATGTGTTTGAAAATATCCTTTGTTGATATCTAGAAAACATGCTACCAAAGATATATTCACATTTGGTTTATTGTCAGAGAATGCTAAGTTTTAAAATAGCAGATTGCTAGTACCAAGAAGGCACAATTTTATTCAGTTTCAGGGTTTTTTTTTAAAAATACAGAACTAAACTGCTCTCGTAGATTATTAAAATAATACAAAACCTCTGAGAAGGGACCTAGAATCCATCTAGTGAATCCGCTCTCCTATTCTCTGGCAAGAGATTACCTAGGAGGAAGTAAATTGTATATGCATGCAGTTTCATGTGGCAGAGGTATGTTTTTTTACTTGTGAAAAGTTGCAGTATACTGGAAAGGTTAAGAAATACATAATGTATTTTTCTTAGTCACTAAGCTGTTCATACCCAACAGTTTCCATTTTATTTATTATTCCTATGATATAAATCTCTGGAGACATAACTGTGTAATTTTAATTGTAGTAACTACATCAGCTAAGAAAATGAAAGACAGCTCTTTAGAAATACTTACTCTAGAGAGAAGTAGATAGAAGCCACTAAAATGTTTAAGCATCTGTATCTGTTAATTAAATGCTGTCCTTGCTTGACAGACTGAAGATCACTTATGTGGCTAAATTTGCAAAATAAACTGTAAAGAAAAAAAAAATGCCACAAGAAAAATAAATTGTGCTGCCCTAATTTACACTTATATTTCCAAAGAGAAAACCAAAGAAATTAAATGCTTTCAGTATGAACTACCATTCTGTTAGTATTATCAACTATTAGAGGTAATTAAAATTCTATAATGACTGTATTTCACTGAAGATAACCTTTTCTAAAAGTTGAACAATCTCCTTTCTCTCTTCAATTTCCCCTTTGTGTTCTCCCTGCTCCATGTTCTTCCTATTACTGGGTATCCGAAGGTTTGTTACACCCCTGGGTGCCCATAGAAAGCTCAGGCAGAACTTTTCTCACATATTACTGGGACACAAAAGTTTGTTGCTGTAAATAGGAAGTGAAGGAAGCTGCTCTGCTGCAAGCACCTATAGGGAGAGTATAAATGCATCCCAATTAATCATTTTTGGCAATATTGCTCCTAAACACCATCCTTGCCATTGAAAAGTTGAACTTTTCTTATTGGACAGGGAGAATTGCCATATGTTAGAGCCTTGTAGAGTCCCCCAGCCTGGGAGATTCCATCTGCCTTAATGTGCTCCTGCACATTTCTGATCATGTTCAACAGACATGTACATGCCTTCACTACAGTAGGTGCATACCTATCACAAAGGGTAAAATGTAAAATGCAACATCAGCAAAATCTTGAAATGTAATTAAAATAATGGTATTTATTATTTTGTATTAGATTACCAAATCATTTTTGCTATGGCCCTGCAGCTGAAGGAAGTCTTGTTTGTTCATTAGTTTAACCTGATAAGCCTGAAGGGCATGTCATTAGCTTCAAGTAAACATAGGTTCAAGGAGGGGAAATGACCTGATTCATATTTAAAAATAGAAAGAAAAATCTGATTAGAAAAATTGTCAGATGATAAATTAATCAGACTGGCATAAATTTGATTGCCCAGAAGCCTGGTTAAAATGCAGATTTTGTCTGACCAAGAATCCATCAGGTTTTCTGTTTGCTAGAAAAAGAAGATAGGTATGCGGGTTTTTGACATACAGAACAGTAACATTAAGCAGCTGCTCAGAGGACTCAGTCAACAAAAAACACACCAAAAGAAAGAATGAAACTGAGACCCTGAACCTGGGGAAGAAAAATATTGCTCAATTGTCTGAGCAGAAGGACTGAGGGAGGAGAGGCTGAGCAGAGGTGTGCTCATGATTAGGAAGTAAGAACTGCTGAACCTTCGACTGTGTGAGTGTATCTTACCTGGAAAGTAAAACTTAGGTATGGGGCTTTTTAATTCCAACCAGATGATTAAATGCCATCTATTTCTGAGAGAGCAGCAGTGACTCCCTCCACTCAAGGTGGAACTAGTAGATCAGCATCCTGTAGAGCAGAGGGCTGCCTGCTTACTTGCATAGGAATTAAGATCAAAGAGGATCGTTTTGTTCCAAACTCTGTCAGCTTGTGATATTTTTTTAATCTTGAAATTTGCTGCAATACAAGTAAGCGATAAATACAGTTATATATAACCTATTTATAACAGTAGAATACCAACATGAGCTTAAATTCTGCTGAAATTCTTTTATGCTCATGGTGTCTCAGTGTAGCTAGAGAAATATGAACTGCCCCACAGTTCACTTCTAATTACTTTGAGAAAAATGATACCACATTTTAAAATAAGGACTCCTCTAGATTCCTGTCAGGCTGACAGATTTCAGCCTATCCTTGACTTTAGCAAATATTATCCAGCATGAAATTATTAGATATATGTAATATTGAGAAGAAGGTCTTCTGCAATAGCACCCATGCAGTGCAGCTTTTAAGCACACACTTTGCTCATGCATTCAGTGAACAAAGTTAAGCGTTAAGAATAATGTCAGTAATGAAACAAGTGGAGATGGGTTGCTTCTGTTTCAATTAAAACTCACCTGAATAGAAAAATATAGATTAAATCAAATTAGAATTTATGTTAGATTTCAATTCAAGTGAAAAAGTATTTACAGATCTCCAAGGGTTTTGTTTGATTTTCCACAGCAGAACTATCCTGTTGAAGACCCAGAATCATTTCAATCTTTAGCTAATTCAAAATATGATTAAAATACTATAATTTAGAATATCTCCATAGTCAGATTAGCAGTGGATGTGTTCCCATGAAGATACTGGTTAGACCCAGCCTTGATTAGCTTAGGAAGCCTGAAGAGGGTCATGCAGGTGGGGTAGGTGTGAGCAGTTCTGGGGTTATTCAAATGAAGGAACCCTCCTTCAGAAAGAGCAAGTGCTCAAGCTAGACCAGGCACTAGCAGTCCAGCTTACCCAGGAGAATTTTGTGAGCTGATGATTCTGTATAATAGATCTCACAGACTCACAGTCTGAAATAAGGATGAAAAAGCATCCTTGCAGAGGGTGCAATGCATACACAGAAGAGTAAGCTATTGGCTTATTTCAAGTATAGCAAGCAGTTTTTCTACTATACAAGGAATATCAATAACATATTGTTTTAATTCCAGGGTGATGATCCTAAGGAAGACAATTTCTGTGTATCTCAGCAGTTCTGTGTTGGATTTGATCTGATGTGATTTTGTGAGCATTAAACTGCGTTATTACAATAGAGAAATATTTTACACTTGGAGAGAAAAGGTGGTGATTTTTTCACACAGTGACTGCTACATTTATGAATTTTGAGTAATCATTTTTAAAATACAAAGTAATGATTATTTGGAAAATTCTGAAACTCCTGGCTATTGGTTTAATTGTAGCAAAGCACAATCTCAGGATGGTGGCAACATGTGACATTCATCATGTTTTACTTCTTAAAGGATCATTAAAATATTTTGATATAAGATCTCTGGTTTTGTTGGTGGCTGCATGAGTTGGCAGGGAACATTTTCAATTAAGAACTTGATCCTGTAAATACTGACATTTGTCTAATGCAAAAAGTGATGAGAAGAGCTACAAAGGAGTAATTAATTCAGAGCAATGTCATTCTTAGCTTGTCCAAGGCTTCACAGATGATAAAATCCCTCAGGTTAGAGATAGTCAAGTGGTTTATGGGCTTTCATTTTGTGGGCAATAGGTAATGCTGTGGATTTAATGGACTTTCCTTTTGTGAGCAATAAATGATGCTGTGGATTTAATAGGATCACTCATGTGAGTGATGTTAATTTTGGGAACACATATATGAAGGACCAGAGCTGTACAGTTATTTATAAACCATTCTTATTGCTTGTGTTCCTGTCTAAGGTCCAGATCAGCTCCAAATGAGGACAGTGAACTAGGTTTTATGCTACAACCCCCAGAGTCCTGGTAGGGCATATATTTGCACATATTTGTGATGGATTCTTGGTCAGACTTTGCACATATTCCTGCCATCCCAGCTGTGTGTCTTGGCTGATACATGAGATGGAATTTTCATTAGAAAGATGATAGGTACCAAACCTTTAATTTCTTCTATTTCTTTTCACCTAGTATAGCTCTTATCAGTATGTGACTACAGATAAGGAAACTGCAGTAAGCATTATTAGAAGAATGTTCCTCTTACAATCAACTCCAAGCTCTTCTCCTATACCAGGGCATATGAGAAAAGTGACTACATTCACTTAATTTATAACCTATGAAGTTCTTGAGCTTTCAGTTTTCCATACGGTCCAAGGATACATGTGGAGCAACATCCTGCAATGAAAGAGAGTGAATCACATTAACATTTGCAGGAGCCTTGACAAGGGGTTGTGCCCTAGCTATGGTTGCTTCTATGTTACTGCTTATATGCTTGTATGTTCTACTGCAGGAAAAAGAAAAACAACAACCAACCAAGCAAACAAAACAAAAAAATTGTAATAACCAGATTCTGTTAAAAGAAGAGTTTCACTGACTTTTTTTGAGTGTCCTTTGAATGCTCAGTTCAAAGATAGTGTCCTTCTCCTCCTTTTACAGCCAGATACTGTCAGGTATTTTATTTACTAAAACTCCTTTTGCTAGTGCAGCATTAAATTCCAAATCAACTGATTTAAAGAGCTTTCAGTATTCCATTCCTTGAGGATTATATCTGCAAAATTATTCCCACTTAAATGAATTGAACTTTATAAAATAAGCTTCAAAAAAACCTTTTGAATTGATAGTTCATAAGAGCATTACTTTAGTGTTGTAATATTTGGAAGCTTACCTTGCAGCAGTTTTATAATCACGTAAACACTCCCAAAAGTATTAGAATCAATCATTATGGTTACAGGTCTGTTGGTTGAGACACATTCAGCATCTGGATCCATTTCCACGATAATGATATCATAATGATATCAGAAACCTGTACTACTCCTACTCCAGCAGAAGTGTCCATAAATCCTGGTTGCAAATATCAGCAGTAAAGTCAATTTCCGAAAATAAGGGGTTTTAAAAAATATATAGTGTTTTGGGGCATTGACTGATGGCACTAATGCACGTGTGAACCTCTGAATGTCAGTAGGGCTTTTAACAGAAACAAAATAGCAGAACTGAGTCGATGCGTCCATCTGCATTGCCAGCTGGTGACTGAAAGAGGCGAGCACAGTGGTTTGATTCACTCTGATCTGTTCTGGTTCCAGCACCACACATCCACATTTTTTCTTCACCAGTAGTAAGATTTTTGTCATTTTCTGGCCACAGGCACCTGCTACTTATATGTAGAGAGCTGGCTGCTGCAAGAACCTGTATCCATGTTACGAGTGTTATGGATGGTTGCCTACTGCAACATCCTAGTTATAGATCAAAGACAAATTTGTTTCCAGAAGAGCTCCTCCTATGCCATAAATCACTCACATGGACTGCCCCTGAGTGTTTGTAGCTGGAAGCTGTGCAAAGTGATGTAGTTGTCCTTTGGGTGATGCAAACAGCCCAGGTTGAGGAAAAATATGCCATATTTCATACAGAGAGACAAAGGCACACCTGTGTTCAGGTAAGGACTGTAGCTTATTCTAGTGCAGTGAGATGATCTTGGCTGTGTAGCAGCTACATGGTTTGTCTTGGGGAAAATTCATACATCTTTTAGAGGTTCTTGCATCTGTTGTATCCAGAACAGTTTCAAGTGCTCCATGTGTACGTAGAGATAGTGCAAAGGGCATCATTTATTGCTCAGGCTAAATTCAATTGAATACTTGACATGAGTAAAGGGACAAAACTTGCTTATGTGAAGCTGAAGATGGGGAGAGGAGAAAGTGAAATTTATTTGCAGCAGAGATACTTGTTAGTTAGCACTATATTGCATTATCTCAGTAAATAAATCTAAATAGTGTACCATGACACACCATGAAGAGCTGTTACTGTGTGCCTGGACTATTTCTGTGCAGCTATGTTATTTAAAAGACACATGTACTGGTTACTGGAAAGATTATTGGAATACATTTTAAGAGAGGTTTAGCTAAAAAGAAGAAACCTATTCTAGCTTCCTTGATGAGAAAAGATCTTAACTGAAGAAATGTGATGCAGCACTCAAGTGAGAGCAAATGGAAAGCTCTGTAGCATGGACAGACACTTTGACTTTTTAGCACTGTTTCCACAGAGTTTAAACTTGCCGTTGACCTGAGACCTGATCTTTCATGCTCTCAAAGCCCACAGTGATTTGTGTGGAGCATAGGACTGATAAGAAGTGCATGGAGGAATTGTTAGCCTTTCTTACCCTTTTCTGCAGAATGCTCTTAACTCCTTTTAGAATAAAAATATGCCCTGTTGGGCTTTAGATTAAGAACCTCAGGCCTTGCTCCAGACATGAAGTTATTATGAGATGTTAGTTGCATCCACTTTTCTCTACAAGAGTGCAGACCTTGTACTCAGCTTTATTATAGCTACTGGTGCTGTGTGCTTGGTGGCTGGGTCGTGTTAATTTGTGCACAGACTGGAAAGCTAATAGTGGCATTTCTGTGTGACAGGGTAGAGTTAGATTGATCAAGACTTGCTAAAGTACACTCACTGTGGGAAATTATGTTTTCCTGGGTAGCTGAATAAATTATCTCTCATTTATTTTACATCTGTGCCAGGTTAATGTTGAATAAATGGATTTTTTATCTGGCTCAGAATGTTTATGACACTTTTGCAAGACTGAGCCAACTACAGTTTTGATTAAGGATTCTTGTCCAAAAGTTAGGAAGAACCTTTCAGTTCCCTCTATTTCACATGAGGAATATTCATTTTTAGGGTTTGTGGGCCTCCACTGCTGTCACATGCTGTGGAATGAATATTGAGATTAAATGGTTTTCTAAATATAGAGACACTGACAACATGCTAATAGTTCCATTGTACCTCTGCAGAGGCTGACAGTGTCCTTGCACATGACTGCATCACAGCATTATTACATTAAAGCCTGATTGGCTGCTTTTATTCCTTCTTCTCCCCTTAATCTCTAATGTTGCATCTTCCCTTAGGATCCAGTGCTGCCTTGAGTTGATTTCTTGTCTTTCCCCACGGAGTACTATTTAGTCCTGTTTAGCGTCTGTTAGCAAATTTGTGTGATTATGAATCAAATGCTGCTATGCTTGCAGCATAGTAAAACACACTTTAAGTTTCTTGGTTTACACTTCAAGGAGGGCAACTTGGTGGGATATTCATGTTGCCTAACTGGAGGTGCTAAATTTGGTCTGTAGCTGCATGGTGACTTAAACTGTAATGCCTGGCTACACAGTCCAGTTCTCATTCTTGTGCTGCACCCCTTCCTTTGTGCTATCTCTGGCTCTTGCCTGATCCTACACTG